>NC_134537.1:62189061-62491354 GCF_050624435.1 Tenrec ecaudatus | reverse complement strand
TAGTGCCCTCTTCCCCGACTACCCATGTCTTTTTTTCCCCCCTCCTTTATTGTGGCTGCCATATGTATCCCTGGATTGGATCTGGCCCCTGCCATAGAACCTGGATTTCACCCCAGGAATCTATGTATATAGTAGCTTTTCCGCTATGCCCCTTTTGCATTTTTTAAGTTTACCTCAGTGGACTTATGTTGTACTTGTCCTTTTGTGCTTGACTTACTTCTCTTAGTGTAAGCTCTTCCCCTGGTGCAGTGTACATCATGTACGTATCACAGCTTCCTCGGGATGCATATTACTCTATTGTATGTATATACCAGGTTTTTAAACCCATTCGTTTGTTGATGTAAATTTGGGTTGTTTCCAACTCCTTGCAATTGTGAATTGCGTCGCGATGAACATTGGAGCACAGATGTCTGGCCATGGTTTGTTCCTTGCTTCTTCTGGGTATATGCCCAGTAGGGGGGTTGCTGAGTCCTACTGTAGCTCAATTTCCATCAGTTTTAGAAATGGCCAGATCGATTTCCATAGTGGCTATACATACTTACAAGTCCACCAGCAGTGGACAAGAGTTCCTATCTTATCACAACCCCTCCAACACTTGTTACTTTCTGATTTTTTTTTTAATTGGGCCATCTTTGAGGGTGTTAGGTAGTATGTCATAGTTGTTTAAATTTGCATATCTCTTATGGCTAGTGATCAGGAACATTTTCTAATATGTTTATTGGCTATTTGGATTTCTGTACCTGTGAAACCTCTGTTCAGGTCCTTTGCCCATCTCCTCAATGGAAAATTAGTATTTTTTTTTTCATTTTGGAAGCTACCAGAGTATTGTATATTTTCATAATAAGGCCTTTGTCTGATGTGTCATTGCTAAAGATGTTTCCCAGTCTGTGGACACTCTTATTAGTCTCTTGGTGAATTCTATCAATATACACAGGTGTTTTATCTTCAGTATATCCCACTTGAGATTTTTGTACCTCCTCTGTGTTTGTGTCCTTCCCTATTTCTGATAGCCTATATATTTCTGTGCCAAAGTTCTCAGGTTTTCCCAATTCCCTCATTGTTGGCCCTTTGATTTAAGACTCCTAGGAAAGCTTCTTAGAACTGCACTGAGAGGTCAGACTACTGCTTCATCCTCCTGTGGTTTCAATCTTATCTTAGCCATCCAGTATTCTGTTATTTGGAGGACAACTTGGCTAGTGCTCTCAGGGTACCCTGGATGGGTGGTTGTAGAGCCTCGAAGATTACCTGCACTGGATGGTCTCATAGGAAGTTGTCGTGGTGTTGGCCACAGCACCTTGGAGTGCCTTAGAGGGAGTGCCTGAGTGCCTACTACAACTGGCGTACCTCAGAGGACGAGTGGGTGTGCCCACTTTGGTATCGAGCACCATGAATAGAGGGCGGAATTGTCCTAGTCATCAAGATTGCCTCGTAGGTTGCGCAGAGGTTCCCACAGCAGTATGGAGCACTGGAGATGGTTGGCAGAGCTGCTTTAGGCTATTTGAAGAATTGCGGCAGGTGGCAGAAAATTCCCTCAACCATGTGAGACCCTTGAGGATGATCTGGGACTCCCCCAGTCATGTGGCAGGAGTATTCTTGGTTTTGTGTTATTTTCCTTCAATTTTTGGAATATATTACTTCACTCTCTCCTTTTCTTCATAGTGTCTGCTGATAGGTCTCAATATATTCTTATTTGGGATCCTTTATATGTGATTGCTTGTTTTTCCCTAGCTGCTCTCAGGGTTTTCTCCAATTCCTCAAAGTTGGATGGTTGAACTATTATGTGCCTTGGTGACTTCTTGGGATTCAATCTAGCTGGTGTTCTTTAAGCCTCCTGGTTTTTATTCATTAAGCTGGGGAAGCTTTCCTCCAAGAATTCTCTCACTATTCTTGCAGATGACTTCTTCTTCTTCTTTTAATCATTTTATTGGGGCTCATACAACTCTTAGCACAATCCACACATACATCAATTGTGTCAAGCACACTGATACATTCTTTGCCCTCATCATTCTCAAAATGCTCGCTTTCCACTTGGGCTCCTGGAATCAGCTCCTTATTTTTTCTTTTTTTTCCCCCCTTCATCCCTGCTCTCCCGCCTTGCTCATGAACCCTTGATAATTTGTAAATTATTATTTTATCATATCTTACACTGCCCGACATCTCTCTCCACCCACTTTTCTGTTGTCCATCCCCCAGGGAGGAGGTTATATGTAGATCCTTGTAATCGGTTCCACCTTTCTACCCTCCATTCCCTCCCCCCTCCCAGTATCACCACTGGTCCTGACGGGTTTACCTGTCCTGGATTCCCTATGTTTCCGGTTCCTAGCTGCACCACTGCGTCCTCTGGTCTAACCAGGTTTGTAAGGTAGAATTGGGAGCATGATAGTGGGGAGGAAGAAGCGTTTACGAACTAGAGAAAATTTGTGAATTTCATCAATGCCACACTACACCCTGAGTGACTCATCTCCCCACTACTTCTCTGCAATGGATATCCAGTTGTCTACAGATGGGCATTGGGCCCCATCGCGCACTCACTCCCCCTCATTCAAGATGATAAGATTTTTTTTTTTCTTTTGGTGCTTGATACCTGGTCCCTTCGACCCTTCGTGATCACACCTGCTGATGTGCTTCTTCCATGTGGGCTTTGTTGCAGTTCTCTGCTTCCTCCGGTTTACTCTCAAGGTCCATAAGTCTGCTACTGTTTTTTTTATCTCCTCCCTAATCTCTTGTATTTCCTTTTGGTGTGTGAACTTTATCTCCTCTATCATTTTATCCATTTTCTGTATTGTTTCCCTCACATCCTGTATTACTCCAAACAGCATGCTGAAAATGTCTTTCTGTGGCAGATCAATGCCTGCCTCTTCTATGCACACTTTTAGGGTCAGGACATCTTCGGCCATTGCCTTTTATTTCTCTTTTTTCGTTGAGGTCGTTGGGGCTAATTGCTATTTGCATTGCGTTGTTTTAGAGGAGCCAGGTGACATTTTCCAGGGAGTCCAGTAGCACTGGCTCTCTCTGGGAGACTCATAGAAATGCTTCTTTGAACTGCATACAGCTAAATTCATTATGAAATTACCCTACCACTTTATCCTCCTGTGGCTTCACTCTGATGGGGAATACCCCAGAAGGCTAGTGGGTTGCCTGCTTTGGTGTAGTACACCGCGAGTGGTGGGCAGAGGTTGGGCAGAGGTTCCTGCAGCAGTGAGTGTTGGCCGAGCTGAGTTAGGTGTTACGCACTAAGGTAAGCAAGAGGAAATTCCCTCAGTTACATGGGCCCACAGAGGACAAGTAGGAGCTCCCCCTGGCAGGAAATCCCCGGGAAGAGGTTGGACGGAATATCCCCTGCTGGAGGTCAGGCAGACTTTCTAAGCTCAGGCTATGCTGCACTGGGAGGAGCTCACATAACTGGGTGCTGGACAGGCATAAATGCCCTAGGTTAAGGGGAGTAGTCTGGAGGTTGGCATTGGTGTGTGAGAGACAGGGAAGAGACAAAGGGGGAAAATATAACAAAATAAAAAACTAAGCTTGCCGAGACTGGTGGGGGATGGGGGCTGGAGAAAAGAGAGGGAAACAAAAATAACAATATATCTAAGCTCCAATCCCTGCCCTGAGGCAGCAGCAAGCTGTGACTTTGTTGAGATAAAGCCCCTGTGCCACCTCCAAATGGTCCCTTCGCCTGCTGAGACAGTTTCAGGGCTAAGGTCAAACCCTAGACAGCCTCCACTGTGGTAAGACAACCCCCCCCCCCAGCCCCTCAAAACCTTATGATCTGTGCCAACTTATCTTCATGATGCTCCTCCTGTGATCTGATCCAGCAGTGTTGAATTTCTATCTTAGTAACTCTCCTGGGCTGATATCTGCTGAGTCCCTCTGGTATGTGTTACACAGTCGCCATCTTCCCAGCAGTTCTCCTTTTTTGTTTTTCTATGGATTTGTTTTTTGAATGTTCAACAATTATCCTTGTATCCCTGATATGAATCCCACTTGGTCATTTTGTAACATTTTTTTTATATGTTGTTGGGTTCTATTAGCCAGGATTTTGTTAAGAATTTTTGCATCTGAGTTCATAATAGCGGTCTAGAGTTCTCTATACTTGTGGGGTCTTGACCCTGTTTTTGGAACAGTTGTTATACTGACTTCATAGAATGTGTGATTCTGCTGTCGCTTTCTATATTCTGAAAGAGATTTCGTAAGATTGGTGTCAGCTCTTTGAATACTTGATGGAATTCTTATGTGAAAACATCTGGATCTGGAGTTTCTTGATGACCTCATCTATTTCTTATTTTGCTTTACCTTTGTCCAAGTTCTTCATGTCCACATGTGTTAATCTGGGGAGTGGTTGATCTTCTAAATATTTGTCCATGTTCTTTGTATTAGGCCAGGTTGACTAGAGAAACAAATCCAGGGACTTGTCCTTTACAGATCAAGTCCTTAAGTTCGATATTAGCCATTGAATTCCTCTTCAGACTCCTGCAACACATGCAATGTTGCTGAATGCAGGAAGATCACAGGCCGGTAGCTGGAAAATCTTGTAAATCTAATGGCAGTCGATGAATCCAGGGCTGCTCTGGCTACCATCAGCGTGGCTTAATGTGACTTGTCAACAGCAATGTGTAGCAGAGAGAGGATGTGTGTCTCACCTCCAGGGAGGAAGAAGGGAAATGCCAGAATCCTCATGAGAAGGCCATGCGCAGAAGGAAGGATCACCAGCCTGTGACCTGCTCAACAAGCTAAACTCTACCCCTTCTTTCTTTTATCAAGTTGAATGTGTATGAAATTGTGTAACCACCACATCCTTCAAATTATTGACTTTGTTGGAAAAGTCTTTTGTGGTACTGTGTTATTAATCTTTTTATTTCATTAGAGTCTGCTGTGACTTACTTAGCTTGTTCATCCCTAATACAAGATATTGACATCTGCTCCTGTCCTTTGTTAAATTTGCTAGCTGCTTGTCAATTTTGTTGATCTATCAAAGAACCAACTTTGCGCTTTGTTGATATTTTCCTTTGCATTTCTGTTTTCCAGTTCATTTAGTTCTGCTCTAATTTTTATGATTTGCTGTTAGAAGGATTATTTTGTTGACTCTATTCTAGTTGTTGGAGGTGCTGTGTTAAGGTGCTGAACCAGATTCTCCTCTTTTTTCATGTGTTCATTTATTGCAATAAAATGACCTCTGATAACTGTTTGTTATTATATGGTTGATTTCCATCTTTATTGTACTGTGCTCTGTAAAGGTGGTTTGAATGTTCCCTAAATATATGTGAATTTTCTCAAAATTGCTTTTGTCCTAGCATAGAGTCTATTTTAGAATATGAGCCATGTATATTGGAGAAGAATGTCTATTTTTTTTCATTGATGTTTGGAACACTCTATAAATGTCCAATGGTTCAATAATTTCATTCAATTCTTCCATTTTTTTAATTGGGTTTCTTACCTGTTTATCTTTCTTTGAAAATGGTATATTGAAATCACCTACTATAATTGTTGATTTGATGATTTCTGTTTTCATTCTGTTTGAGGATTTGCTTGATGAATTTCACAGGACTTTCATGTGGTTCATGTATGTTTATTATAGTTACGAGTTCTTGGTCTGTTGATCCCTTGAGCTTTATGTAATGCCCATTCTTGTCTCATTCTTTCTTGTACCTTGAAGTTTTATTTTGTCAGATTAATATTGCCATAACTGCCTCTTTTTTTATCACCATTAGCTTGGAAAATTTTTTGCCAACCTTTCACTCTCAGTCTGTTTTTGTATGTAAGAATGAGATGTGTCTCTTGCAGGCAGCACATTGATGATAGATTTTGTGTCTAATCTAGTCTAATACCCTGTCCTTTGATTGGTGCATTTATTAGTCCCTTGACATTCAGTGCAATTAAATTTAAATACTGGTTTGTTTTTATAATTGTCTAAATATACCTTTTTTGGGAAAACTTTATTTCTCCTTCAAATTTAATGGAAATATTTGCCAGAGAGAGGATTCCTGGGTTGCAGTTGTTTCTCTATCAACATTCAGAATATGTTGCTCCAGTTTCTTTTTTACTGCCTGGTCTTTGCAGAGAGGTGTGAGCTTATTTTTTATGTGACTTCTTTTTTCCTCTCTAGTTGTTCTCATAATTGTATCCTTTTCCTTTAAATTGGGTAATTTGACTACAATATTCCTTAGGGTGGTTTTTCTTTTTTTGAATTCAATCTGTTAAGTGCTCTCTGATGCCTGAATGGTTATTGTCTCTTGTGATATTGGGGAAGTTTTTTTCTTCCAGGAATTCCCTTACTATTGTAACTATAGATTTATTTGATTCTTCCTATTTAGGCATCCCAATAATTCGAATGTTATTTTGCTTCATGGTGTCCCACTTCATCTTCAGGATTTCCTCAGATTCTTTTTCATTTTTTGTTTGGAAACACCATATTGTTCTGCTTCCTGGACTAAATATTCTTGATACTTCTCTGGAAACATTCCTCATGTTGAACTCATGTTCTTTTTTTGACTGTCTCTGGAAAATCTTATTTCCCTAATGCTGGTCCAATTTTGATATCACAAGGAATAAACACAGGATCACTATAAGAACACTGAAATAGAAGCAAACCTAGAGCACTAGAAAACATATTTTGGTGTCAATTTTATACATGTACAAATTCAAGGAGTAGTCAGTAGTCAGTTTTACATATCATATTTTCTTGGTAGTGTACAATTTAATGAGCTTCTACAATGTGCCTGGGTCTAGTCTAACTTAAAATGTAAAAACAATGCATTTTGCATTTCAGTAATGGAAAATGCCATGTTGTCATCATACTTGCTCTCCAATTGGTCTGACTCAGGCAGATTCAAAAAGTTTGTGGAAAAAGTAGAAATGAAAGATAATGAAAATTTCCCAAACTTTTCGAAGTCTCCATGTAGGTATAACAACAAAATGTTGGCTTGGTTTTGCCCCATCCTCATAATTATTTGTATATTTGAGCCTATTGTTGCAGTTATTGTTTCAACCTGTGATTGAATAGCTATTTAGAAAGAAAATGAAATCAGCACACCATCTTCTACTTCTGAAATAACTGCCTCTAAATGGTACTATTGCTTTTCTAAAGCAATGCATAAGGTTGAGTAGTTTTCTATTATTGCAGCCTATGCTAATTAAATGGAACTATCATTGGCCTCTGTATCCTCATTTGCCTCTGTCCATCATATTTAAGAAAGAACCCTGAGGCTCAGGGGTCAAACATTTGGCTAGTAAACAAAAATTTGGTGGTGCTTTGAACCAAACCAAAGACTCCCCAAGTATAGCAATCTGCTTCCAAAGGAGTGCCAAAGCAAGCAAACAAACAGCATTGAGTCAATGCTGACTCATAGCAACCCTATAGGACAGGGTACAATTGCCCCCTCCATCTTTCTCCTGTGGCATAGCTGATGGTTTCAAACTGCTGACCTTGTGGTAAGCAGCCTAGTGCATAACCAATATGCCACAAAGGTTCCTTCCATAAGGATTACTATCTTAAAAACCATATGGAGCAGTTCTGCTTTGTCACATGGGGCCACTATGAATCAAAATTTGAGGCAACATCACCCAAGAACATCATACTTATTGAATCATCCCCTTCCTATTTGTGTGACATCCTGTGTGTTACACTATGTGGGATACAGAATCTCCTTGTGTGGTGTTTTTCAGTAAACATATCAGATCCTTTTCTGGAGTGTTCAGAACTTTCTACCCCTGGCAGGTAAAACAAATGGTATTTACATATGATATGACTATGAGTGATAAAAGGACTGTTTCTTTTAAAATTATCATCTTGTGTGAGTTTTTCAGTTTGTGAGATATCCTTTGAGTTATCCTTACTCCCTATAAGACAGTGGTCCTGATTTTTGAACTTTTTCCTTCCTTTTCTCCTACACATTGTCCATTACTTAAAGTCTTTGTTTCTTCTTTCTATTCCTGTAACAGTCCAGACTTTTATCATGTACGGTTAATATATTTCCTCACTGTAGTTTTCCTTGAAAACACCTTTTGAATGTTATTCTGCAGCTTCAGAACATTGAGCAGTGTAACATTTTCCTCTCTCCAATTTCTGATAATAACCTCAGCTTGAATTCCTGGTCTTCTGTGATTTGTTCTGTACTTGAATGCTACTAACTGCAAGGTCATTGGTTTATACCTATCAGCTGCCCTGAGGGAAAAAGGTGAGATAGTCTACTCCCCCCTAACAGTTTATAATCTTAGATACCCTACCTAGGATCACTTTGAGTTGGAATCCACTCAGTACCAGTGGATTTGTGCTGGGTTTGTTTTATCCTGCACAATTATATCTCTGAAAAAGTCAGATTGTATTCAGTATAAATTCATTTAACTAGTATTTACTGAACTCTTGCATTGTGCTAAGCATTTTCCTAATCTTAAAGGATCTCACTAGTAAAAGATATATTATACCCTATAGTCACAGATATTATAGTTTAGTGGGAGGTGAAGCTATGTAGAGGCAATACATTATGTAGTATAATGAAGGAAATACAGCATGCTATGGGAATGCTTTATGGGATACTGAACCTGGTGGTCAGGAGAAACATCCTGGCTCGGGTGACACATGAAAGTTTAAATGGTTTAGGCCTGTGGTTCGGGTACAGAACTGGTATTTATTATTAAATAAGGCATATTTTCATCTAGCTAATGCCTGGAATTGTACGAGGTGCTCAGAAAATAAAGGCCCAGAAGTAAGGTGTTGAAGATGAGGAGTATCCAAACTGTTCACGTTGGCTGATACTTGTTAGGACTCAAAAAAAAGATGAAGCCGTAGGGACTCAAAAAAAGATGAAGACCAGGACCAAGTGTGGCATGTTAAGGGTTGGTACTATGTAATGAGAGGACTTTTACAGAAGAATGATAGTCGGATTTTGCATATTAGAAAATCCCCTCTGAGTTGTATTGGAAACCAGAGTGATTTTGTACTATAGAGACTTGTCAGTTGCTTGACTATGAGCATAGAAGTGGGAATATTGAAGAAATATTGAAGTAGTATAATCATTAGGATTAGGTGATTATATTGAATTTGAGGAATAACTGGAGATTCAGAATTGATACCTGGGTTTCTGGTTTGGGCAGCTGTTGCCAACAGTTGAGATCGAGAAACAGATAACACAATTCTGTTTACTTCATACAGGTACTATGATCATTGCCACTTTGGTCCCATTGCTCAATCTGCCCCTTATCAAGAGCCAGCTCCTCAAAGCTACTCATCAAACCCCAGGTTCTAGTGACCACGCTTTCTTCAAAATTCTCTAGTTTATATCAAATACTCATTCAACCTTTGACACAATGTCATTCTCAGTGTTTACCTTTCTTTGGTTATTTCCCACAAAGTCTTCAAGAGCATAGACTTGAGTCTTAAACCTCTTAATGTGCCCCCCTCTAGAATCCTTAATGTGCCCCCCTCTAGAATCCTTAATGTGCCCCCTCTAGAATCCTTAATGTGCTCCCCTCTAGAATCAATGTGTCCCCCTCTAGCATCATGTCTCACTTAGCTCTGTTATAGCCCCCCCCCCTACACTTTTGTGAATAATGGTAATCCCAGTTGAGAGCTTTAAAAGCTCATCTTTTTTGTTCTATTGCCCTGGAAATATTTTGTCCTATCCTTATCTTTTAGGAAAGGAAAAAGAAAGGAAATCTCATCTGCCTTTCTAATAAGTGTTTAAATTCTAAAAGATTTCTCTTTTTCTCTCCTTTCTCAAACAATTTTTGAGATCTTAATTCATGCTAAGCTCTTTTCTTAGTGACTGAAAACCTAAGAAAAGAGTAAGACACAATTTTTGCTGCCCAATAGTTTAGTTAAGTGTCAGGGGAAGCCAGCCCCTAACACATCATTATGGGTCCGGTAGGCACAACTGTACAGCGATAATAAGTAAAGATCATAGTAAAGTTATAGAGAGCATGAGAGAGATAGAAGTGAAGTATTGAAATAATTGGAGTCAGACACGTTTCATGGTAGCATGCTCACCTCGGCCCTGCTAGATGATCCACGTGGAGGGAGAGAGAGAGAGATGTAATGCTAGCCCAGGCCTTTTATATTTTCTGGGGACATGCAAGCCCCCTAATTACAGGTGAGGACCTACGTCACTGGAAGGGGCTGTCCTATGGGTAATACAGTAATGAGAGAGGGGTGGTCTAGGGACATACACGCAATAGGAAGGGGAGGGATTGGGGTTATACAAGTGACAAGATGGGCATATCCTAGGTTTAGGATGAAGGCTTAACTTTGACCTATTCCCTAGATCTCCACAGGAACCATTATCAGCAGGGTGTAAACCCCACCTACTGGAACCAAATAAATGTCTGCAGGCATCCATTGTCTTTAACAGCAGGGAGTGGGGCCTTGCTGCCCTCTGGCAACTGGGAGGGTGGCTGTGAGAGGCTGACCTCCCCCCATAGTTAAGCTCCCTTCTTTGTTTTCTCATTTTGATTCAGACTCATGGAACAGGAGGAAAGAAAGTGATTCAGACAGATGAGTGGAGAAATGGCCCCATTGAGGAGCGCCTTGAGTACGCCCTTGTCAAGGTGAGTTGTGGAAACACTGAGCATAAAATATTGTTGCTGGGACACGTCATGCATGCTTCATGTTAGTGCTGGAGGAGGAGGCCAAACCAGTGGTCTCATCACAGTGATTTTGACCCCTAAAGTAACCTAGTAATATTTGCAGATATTTCTCATTGTTAAAAGTGTTTGGTGGTGCTGTTAATATTAGTGGTTGGCATTGTTGCTAAATACCTTGTAATGCGTAGTAGAGAGCCCTAGCAATGAAGAATTACCCAGCCCCAAATATTGATGACACTGAGACTGAGAAGCCCTGCTTTAGACCAATGAGTTGTCAGTCAGCAAGTAAATTCTGGATCTTCTGATGACTAGAATTTTAGGAAAGATAAATGATCTCATCTTCAGTTTCCTTATTTGTGAGTCTAGCTAACAAAGTAATAGATTTCTTTTTGATTCTCGAAGTCTTGTGCAGTTCACTTATTTCAGGTTGTAAAACTAGTCAGCCACTTCCAAAAGGGGAGCGTGACTTAATTAGTGAAGGTTGGACACTTATAGTGGAGGACTTCATGGGTTTCTGCTTTCAACCAAGGCTTTTGCTTACTGTTGTTTCTTCATCCCTTTACCATTACAGTGAAAAAACTTGGACTTCATAGGAGATAGTTACTGTATATATACTCGTGTATAAGCCAAGTTTTTCAACACATTTTAATGCAGTTTTTGTAAAGTTAGGTACCTCAGCTGATATTTCAGTCAACTCATTCATACTCAAGTATATATGGTATTAATATAGAATCTATTAAACCACTCGACTAGTATATGTGTTTTATTATGAATTTGAATTTTATTTATGAGTACTTCTTTGTACACTTTTATATGTTACACAGAAAAGACAACTAAGTACCCTATATGGGGGTTATTTCATTTAATCTCCAAGTATGTGTGTAAGACTATTGTTATATTTTCATTAAGGGAATCAGAGGAGGAAAGCATAATAAAGTGCCTGGATTAGATATAGAAGACAGAAATTTAACCTCTACATTTAACATTTTATAATTCTTCCTTGTGGGCTATTTGGATGTAAAAGGGAATTTTTAATGTGATTTTTATTTATTCATTTATTATTTTTATAGGGCATTGAGAAACATATTATTGAAGATACTGAGGAAGCCAGGTTAAACCAGGAAAAATATTCTCGACCACTGTATATAATTGAAGGACCCCTAATGAATGCCATGAAAATTGTTGGTGATCTTTTTGGAGCTGGGAAAATGTTTCTACCACAGGTGGGCCCAAGATGGGAAAAAAGTTTCACAATTGGATCTTTTTTGGTATCTTGTAATGTACAGAATGCTTGAGTGTACATCTCTTGGGATTTAATTTGAACAGGAGTTCAAAGGTATGGAGAGTTGGAGATTCTCCAAATGTATTGAAAAGTATGAATAATATCTAAAATTACATCTGGACGTGCTTAGCATCCTAATCTTCCTGTTCTACTCTTCTGTACTGCCTCTTACTCTCAATGCCTGTATCTCTTATCCAGCAAACCAAAATTAAGCCTAAGGCAAATATAATTAATATATGACCAGTTAGTGTTTATCAACTTTGTTTCTAGTAGTGGTCCATTAAATAATTCAAATAAAACTCAGAAACTTACTTTGATTTACAACAGCTACAAATTGTATTAGTTAACAAATATTTATTGAACATGGAGCTTGGAGAGGAATACAAAGAGCTAAAGAGTTTTGGTTTTGCTTGTGCATAATGCTTAATTGTGACCCACACTCTGGGAATTTTCAAAAGGAGGCTAGGAATGTTGGAGGATCTAACTAACTTGGAATGTTTAAAGAAATTCTAGGCAGAGGGGAAATGATGTGCTAGAATTTGTAGGGAAGAAAATGCACATTTTAAATTTCTAGTGTAGTTTTTCATTGTACGTCCTTCATTGGCTCTCCTCACAAGGAGCTTATTCTTTATATTTTTCACTCTCAAGAAGACACCACTATATCAATCATGCACATTCTTAATTTCTGCTAAAATCTCACAAGTGACAGCAAATTATCTCCAACACATAGTGGCCCAAACACTCCCCTAATTCTGTGCCATGTTCACAATCTTTACAATGTTTGATCCCACTGTTGCAGCAACCGTGCCAATTTATGAAATTGAAGAGCTTCCTTGTTTTCACTGACGCCTATTTCTTTAAGCACGATATCCTTTCCAGGGAGTGGTCCCTCCTGGTGACAGGTCCAGAGTATGTGTGGAAAAGTCTTGTCACCTTCATTTGTAAATGTTCTGGCTGTACTTCTGAGATAGATTTGTTTGTACTTATGGCCATCCATAGTATATTCAGTATTCATGAAATATTCAAATTCGTCAATTCTTCCCCTGCCTTCTCTATTCGTTGTCCAGCATCCCCATGGATATAAACAATTGAAAATACGTTCGAGTGGATCAGTGCCCCTTAGTCTGCAAAGTGGCATATTGCTTTTTAATACTTAAAAGGGTCTTTTGTAAGACATCTTTGTTCATTGCAATACATCGTTTGATTCCTGAGTGCTGTTTTTTAAGGCAGTGGATATGGTTCCAAGTAAAACAAAATCCTTGACAACTTCCGTTTTTTGTTTTGTTTTAGCAAATGGTGTTGCTTATTAATCCAGTTATGAGGATTTTTTATTTTAGCCTCCAGACTAAGGAGGAGGTCATTTGCTAAAGTTAGCTAACTCTTTGTATCCCTAGGTCATCAAGTCGGCTCGGGTCATGAAGAAGGCTGTTGGCCACTTGATTCCTTTCATGGAAAAAGACAGGGAAGAAACCAGAGTGCTCACTGGGACAATAGGAGAGGCGGCAAGTTGTTGAGGGGTCTTTTTTTAAAAAATAAATCTTTTCATTGGGGCTCATACAACTCTTGTCACAACCCATACATACATCAGTTGAGTAAAGCACCCTTATACATTTGTTGCCCTCATCATTCTCTTTTTTTTTTCTTTTTTTACATTTTATTAGGGACTCATACAACTCTTATTACAATCCATACATATACATACATCAATTGTATAAAGCACATCCATATAGATAGTATATTTCTTTTAACATAATTTTTTTTTTAACAATTTATTGGGGCTGATACAATTCTTTTCACAGTTCATACATATACATACATCAATTGTATAAAGCACATCTGTACAGTCTTTGGCCTAATCATTTTTTTCTCTTTTCTTCTTTTACATTTTATTAGGGGCCCTCATCATTCTCAAAATTCACCTTCCACTTGGGTTCCTGGAATCAGCTGGTTTTCCTTTTTTTCCCTTCCCCTCCCTCCCCGCTCCCCCCTCCCCCCTGAACCCTTAATAGTTTGTAAATTATTACTTTATCTTATCTTACACTGCCCAGCGTCTCCCCTCACCCACCTTCCCATTTCCCATCCCCCAGAGGGAGGTTACACATAGATCCCCGAGATCGGTTCTCCCTTCCTACACCCCCTTCCCTCACGGTGTCGCCACTCTCACCGCTGGTCCGGAAGGGTTCATCCGTCCTAGATTCCCTGTGTTTCCAGATCCCTATGGCACCGCTGTGCATCCTCTGGTCTACCAGGTCCACAAGGCAGAATTGGGATCATGATAATTGGGGGCGGGGGGTAAGCGTTCAAGAACTAGAGGAAGGTTTTGAGTTTCATTGTTGCTACACTGAACCCTGAGTGACTCATCTCCTCCCCACTACCCCTCTGGAAGGGATGTCCAGCTGTCTACAGATGGGCATTGGGGCCCCATCACGCACTCCACCTCATTCACGGTGATGTGATTTTTCCCCCCTGCCTTTGTTGTTTGAAACCTGGTCCCCTCTGCCCTTCATGATCACACATGTTGGTGTGCTGCTTCCATGTGGGCTTTGTTGCTTCTGGGTTAGATGGCCACTTGTTTACTTTCAAGCCTTTTAAGTCCCCGGACGCTATAACTCTCAGTAGCTGGGCACTATCGCTATTGAGGGCTCTTTAAGGAGTTGGTGCAGATGCCTGTGGTAGGGGAGTGGGAGGGTAGGGAATGTTAAGTATTTGGGTTTCCCTGAAGATAAAATAGAGAAATGAGTAGACATTGGTTCTTTATTTTATCAAGTATTGGGATAATCCAGGATTTTCCTATTCATGTGGTTTTATTAAATTCTCGAAATAAACATAATTTTTTAACCAAGGCCCATGTTTTCAAGACAAAAGCAGCACATTCATTTCTCTATTTACTCATCCACCGACCTTTTACAAAGTTCTTACTCTGTCAGGTCTTATGAACAGGACTTAGTCTCTGCACTTGATGAAATTGGATAATGCCGGTTTTGGGAAAAGCCTTTACTAAATATTCTTGGTATACTGCTAATGTCTTTGTCATCACTTCTAGATTCAGGTTAGTTCTTGTTGGCTGCTCCACTGTAGTAAATCACTAAAGCTTTTTTTGTTTGTTCTATCTTTAATATGTTTAGTTCTCTGTGCAGTTCAGTCGGTTCTGATCCTTAGTATCCTGAAGTTTTAAATTGATTGGAGTTTGTGAATGGCAGAAACAGACATAGGTTGTATTCATAAACATCCCGATTCTCTTACGTGCCTTTTTGCTTCTTTTTCTTTTTTTCTGGTTGATGCTGTCAATGCATATTATAGCAATGGTAAAGAAATAGGAAATAATTGAATATTCTTCTGCACTGGGTTGTTACTTTGTTTTTTCAATTCTGATTGGACATATTTGGTTAAGTTCCCACTCTGCCTCTTTTCCTGTTCCTTTACTTCTAACATTAAACAATCAGGTTTGGACAGTGAAGGATTTTATTTTAAGTTATAAGACTGTTTTGTGTTGATACACAAATTGTTCAGTGATGTGATTGAGTTCATGATCTTAGTTTAAAACTTTAGTCCCCTGAAATAACCAACAATGTAGGCTTCCTTTGAACTAGTTGGATTTATGGTTTTCTGCTTAGACAGCCTGTGACCTAAGTTCTGTGTGTATCTTTTTTGTTTGTTTGGTTTTGTTTTGTTTAGTTGAACAATTTAATGATCTAGGGATACCACACAGAGAGGAGGGGAGACTGAGAAAGATGAGATGGGGGAGGGAAACTGTCTTCTCTGAGAAGAAGAGATGCTGTAGAGGAACACAGAAGGAACTCTTCCTGCTGGTGATTCTGATTCCACAGGGAAGGTGAGGCCTGTGGCCGTCCATGCAGGTACTCTCAAAATGTCTGAGTTATAGGAAGGGTTCCTGGAAACTTTGTAAAATTCTTTGGACAATTGTCTTGTTTGATGACATGGATTATTAGGTTTTCCTCAGGAATCTGCTCTTCTCTGAGAACATTCAAGAAGATCTCAAAGTCTTCCTGGGGCACAGAAGTGTTTCTTGCTAGAAGCCCAACTGTTTGCTAAATCCTCCTAATGCATCCATAGTTTCATAGAGCAGAATCAAAACTTCTTCTGTGACATGGACAAGTTCCACAGTTGTGTTTGGATGACCGCGGGCCTGGATGTCCCGTGGGTCAGGTTCTCCGGGACGCGCGGCGACATCGCAGCTGGTAACGGGTCGTCTACGGGTTCGGGGTTGAGCCGGGGCGGCGCGTCGGGAAGGCGCCCGGGGCACGGCGTGAGGAGGCCAGGGCGCAGGCGCCGGCTGCAAGGTGCTCTGCGGGGGCTCAAGCCAGCCCCCGCGGCCTCCCGGCGCCCCGCTCCCGCGCCTGCAGTCGTGCGGCCCCACCTGCTGCTCCCACTGTGTGTATCTTTAAAATGATTTCACTTGTGTAAAACTGCTTTCTGTGTCACTATAAGACATTAGAGGACTAGGTAATATCTGCTCTATCGTGATAAGTGATAACAGCAATTAGTGCTTGACTGTTTCCCTTTCTCCTCAGGATCCTTACCAAGGCACCATTGTGTTGGCCACTGTTAAAGGGGATGTGCATGATATAGGAAAGAACATAGTTGGTGTAGTCCTTGGCTGCAATAATTTCAGGTAAGTTAAGAACCTAGATTCCTGAACTTAGCTCTATGAAAGATTTACTAGTAAATTGGGGGGTGGCAATTGGATGGTAGAGAAACTTTATAATATATTCTTTTTGTTTACCTATACTTCCATGTTTTTCCATTTCAATATCTATTGAATCTGTCTGTCAAAGGACTAAAAATATAATAAAAGTGGTTTTTAAAGATTATTTAGACATAGAGCAACCAAGGACCTTCTTGTGCATTAACTATAAAATTGAAGTTCTAATGGGTAACATATTAGATGTCTTCTATTATCTGGAGTATTTATCACTGTTTCCTAGTTTCTCTAAATAAACTATTTAAATAATTTTTAGAGTTGAGATCATATGAACCCTTGGCTAAACTGAGTTTTGTAGGAAGATTTTGTTGGACAATTTCCCTTTTACTTTGCTTAGAGCAGAACTATGTATGCTTTTTTTGGTGAATAATGAATCTACTTTCTGAAATATATAGAAGCAAAATCCTCTTCTGATGATTATCATTATACTGAGTAAATATTCATAAAATTATGTCAGAGCTGGTTGCCTATAGGAAAAGTATATTGAGAATATTCTTTATAATGAAAAGTTGTTATGACCAAACAACGAACATTTTCCATTATGGACTTGTTTCAAATTTGGTTATGTTCTGCTGTCAGTAACAATTTCCTTTTAAGCCTCGTCCTTACTACTAATGTTTTCATCCATATCAAGGCTTATGAAATTCAATGGAGAACCATTTAAGAAGGCTGGAGTTGGGAGGAGTGGTGTCAGAGTATCGCTGCTTTTCTTTCTGGCTGTATCAGAGCATTTCTATTTGCCTGTTTACTCATGGTAGAAAGCGTTAGCATCTCTCCTCATAGAAATGAGGAATATTGCTTTTAATAATATAGAAGAAGACAACAACAATTTTGTGGAAAAAGGCATGAAAAGAGTGGAATTTTTTTTTTATTAAAAGATCATTTTATTGGGAGCTCTTATAACTCTTATTACAACCCAAACATCAATTGTTTCAGGCTTATTTGTACATATATTGCCATCTTTCTTTTCGAGACCTTTATTTTCTATTGAGCCCTTGATATTAGCTCCTCTTTTTTCTCCTCTCCCCCTATATTTTGAGGCACCTTTGTATTTATTATTTTAGATTTGACTTAAATGTACCCTAGGCCCATGTTGGGTGATGATAGTGATTCAAAGGTAGAATTCTCAGGTTGCATTTGTTTTGAAATATTCTAAATTACTTTACACCGTTTATCATTCCAAAACAACTAAGTTGTTTTAAAACTCTTAAGGGAAATTTTAAAACATTATACATTACAGATAAATGCACTTGCAAGTGAAAACAAAACTGGACCGTAAATTGAAGTAACATGGGCTTTGAGAATCAGTAGCCCTGAATATTGCCTGCCATTATGAGCCATGTGTTTACAAATCCCTATCTAAAGTAGGGTTTATAATCTGTAAAATGGGGAAATACAATAATAACCTTGAAGCAAGGAGAGCAGAATCAAAATCATAGAAGAAAAGGGATGATGAAAGAAAATGTCTGGGGGGAGGGGGATGCGGACCAGGGGGAGAATCATTAAAAAAACGGGGGACGGGGTTGAACAGATTGAGGCCTGGTATGAATTGAGAAGTGATAGACAATTGTGAGGTATTAAACTCTTGGTAAATACATTCCTAAATCTACATGATAGACTAGAACTGATCTCAGTAGTTTCCAATGCTATACATCTTTATAGAAGCAAACTGACTACTGTTTCTTTTGTGGGTGGCTTGTTGGTGAGAGCAAGCCACTGACCTTGAGGCTAGTAGCTGTGTTCGTCTGGGTTGACTAGAGAAACAAATTCATAAATACTCGTGTATAAGAGAAAACTTTATATCAAAGAGTAACTGTACTTTAAGAAAATGTCTCAGCCCAGTTCAGTTTCAGTCCAAAAGTGTGCTATTTGCCCATATTTCCTATGCCAATATATAAATTCCTCTCCAGACTCACACAGACATGCAATGATGCTGAATGCAGGAAGATCACAGGCCAGTGGGTGGAAAGTCTTATGAAGTATGCATGTAGAAATATTTCAAGTCATAAAAAAATGAAATGGAACGCATAAGGATCTATTTCTTAGTTGTTAGTGATCTGAACTGGACTGGTATTGACCATTTTGAACCAGAAAAACATGGTTTACTCTGCTGGGAGTGACAGTCAAGAGGAATGGCATTGCATTCTTTGTCAAAAAAGACATGCCAATGGCTGCCTTGAAGTACAATGCTGACTGTGACAGGATTATATCTATCAAAGAAATCCAGTAAAATGCAACCATCACTCAAATTTATGCACCAGCCAGCACAGAAAGTGATGGAGAAATTAAAGAATTCCACCAGCATCTTCAGTCCCATTTTGCTAAAGCATGTAATCAAAATGTGTGGATAATTATTGGTTATGGGAATGCAAAAGTTGGAAGCCGAGGAAGGAACAGTATGATGAGAATTTTGCAAGATGTAGTACTTGTTCATAGAATAGACTTTTTTTAAGAATATAAGGTGACTACAAAAGAGGAAGTACACATAGATTTCTCAATGTAGAATACATAGAAATGAAATGAATGACATACGTGCGAAGAGATGAAGGAGAAACTCAATACCAATGGCTAAAACCAGGCCAGGGACTGACCATGGAACAGACCATCAATTGCTCATATGTAAGTTTGGGCTGAAGCTAAAGAAAACCCAAACAAGTCCCTAAGAGCCAAAAGACGGCCCTCAGCCTATCTCACCTGAATTCAAGAGGATCATTCATGGCAGAAAGTAAAAGGTCATTAGAAAGAAAGAAAAGATCAAAATGGATATCAAAAGAAAGTCTCAAACCTAAATGGAATAAATGATGAAGTCAAAGAGTTGAATATAAAGTTGCAAAGGGCAGCTCCGGAAACAAAGTAATATATGTGCAAACACCTGGAATTAGAAAATCAAAAGGGAAAAACACGTTCAGGATATTGGAAACTGAAAGACCTAAAGAAAAAAATGCAAGCCTAGGGTTGCAATAATGAAAGATTCTATGGGCAAAATATTGAACAATGCAGACAGTATCAAAAGGAGTTAGAAAGAATACAGTCACTGTACCAAAAAGAACTAGTCGGCATTCTTCCATTGCAGGAGGCAGCATATGAACAAGAATCAGTGGTGCTGAAGGAAGACTTTCAAGCTGCACTGAAAGCATTAGTTAAAAAACAAGGCTCCAGGAATTGATGGACTACCAACTGAAATGTTTCAACAAGTTGCTGAAGCACTGGAAGCACTTACTTGTCTGTACCAAGAAATTTAGAAGACATCTACTTGGCCAACTGATTGAAAGAGAGCCATATTTGTATGTATTCTAAAGATAGGTGACCCAACAATGTGCTCAAATTATTTTAAAAATTTATTGATAGCACATGCTAATGAAATTTTTCTCAAAGTTATCCAACAACAGCAATATGTTATCAAAGACTGCCAGAGGTTCAGCCAGGATACAGAAGAGGGCATGGAACAATAGATACCATTGCTGATGTCAAATGGATCTAGGTTGAAAGCAGAAAATACCAAGAAGATATTTTCTTGTATTTTATTGAATATTCCAAGGCATTCGTCTGTGTGGACCATAATAAATTGTGGATAGCTTTGAAAAGAATTGGAATTTCAGAGCACTTCTTTGTAATTATCCAGAACTAGAACATAGATCAAGAGGCAATTGTGAGACCAAAACAAGGGAATGGTGCATGGTTTAAATCAGGAGAGGTGTGTGTCAGGATTGTGTCCTCTCACCCTACTCATTCCATCTATCTACGGAGCAATCAGAGAGGCTGATAGATGAAGAAGAATGTGGCATCAAGATTGGAACAAGACTTGTGAATAAGCTGAGGTGTTCATATTGATGCAACTGTGAATGCTGGAAAGTAAAGAGAACTTGAGGCACGTGCTGAAGAAGATCAAGGTCTGCTGCACAAGACTTCTTCAGGGTACTGCGGGGTGGGGGGAGCAAGAATATTAAATGGGGGGCTTAGATGCACCTCTGACCCAAGGCATGATATTTTTCATTGCCTTAAATACACGTGAAAGTTAGATGTTGCGTAAGGAAGAGTGACAAAGAATCTGTGTATTTCAATTTTGGTGCTGGAGAAGAATATTGAAAGTACCATCAACTGCTAAAATGACAAACCAATCTGTGTAGAGACAAAAACGGCAAGAATTTGCCTTGCATATTATGGACATAGTGTTGGGAGAGACCAGCCCCTGGAGAAAGACATCACGCTTCGTAAAGTGGAGGAGAACAAGAGGAAGGCCCTCAAGAAGACAAATTGACATTGTAGCTGCAAAACAATGGGCTTAGGACAGGGAATGATTGTAAGTATGACACAAAACTGTGAGGTGTTTTGTTCTTTTGTGCACAGGATCTGTATGGGTTGTAGCTGACTTGAAGGTACCTCTCATAGTCTTCGTGCTTTTCCTCAACAAGAGCAAGCATGCATATAAAAATTCCTAAAATAAACCCTGCATAAAACAAGAAAAGTAAATGAGAGCAAGATAATTCTTGTTATCATACTGATTATTTTAATAAATATATGTACAGCAATTGAAAAATGGTCATTTTTGAAATGTACATGTTGATTTAAATGAACTCAGTGATTTTCATTGGTTATATATGCAACAATCTAAACTTCGTTGTCATTTAACAAAACCCAGTTGTATAAGGTCACGCCTCGTGCCCCTGTTACAACCTGCAGTGCCGTACTGTTAAAGCTAAAGTCGCCATTTCCTACCATGTCCATGTTGACAATGCTGAATAGAATTACTGTGGCTTTGAGAATGTGTTGATTTTCACTAAAGACTTCACGGGCATTACTTTTAAAGTAAAAATAGAAGAACAAGTTAAACAATTGAACTATTTGGCAGTGTGTGTGGTGAGCATTAAGTTTTCTCTTGCCTTTGAGCATTTGGTATCACATGACAGTTCTGAAACACTGATTTTTGTAATTTAAAAAAAAAGATTTACCTATTTAATTTTAAGAAGTGTTGACATGAAAATGCATGCTAATTTTTAAATCACTTTATTGGGTGCTCTTACAGATATAATCCATAATTCAATCATATCGAGCACTGCTGTACAATTGCTACCACAATCGGTTTCAAAACATTTTCTTCTTAAATTTTGATAACTTAATGTCTGCTCCCCTTTATCCCTTCCCTCCCCCACCATACCACCCTAGGAAACCTTATTTATTGTTTTAGATATTTATTAATTTATTTGACCATATCTTACACATCCAATATATCCCACCGAGTAGGGTTATATAGTCGTTATCAACTCCCTATTCCCCTCTTCCCACCACTCTCTTCCTCAGGGAACCATTACTCTTGTTACTGTTTCTGAAGGGCTATCTACCTTGGCTTTCATATATCAAAAGATCTTAAATGTGCAAATGAATCTGCACAAATCTGACATGATTAATAAAGTAAAACAAAAACCATAATAGTAAGGGAAGGAAATATTAAAATAGTATAGGGTAGTTATTTGGTCCATCTGTGCTATACTGCACCCTGGATCTATCATCCTTTCCATGCGACCCTTCAGAGAGAGACTGTCCGATTATCTTGCAGGGGAGTTTTGGGTCTCTACGACATCTATGCTCCCTTTACACCGATTTGGTTGCTTGTTTTTGAACTTCTGATACATCTTCCCATCAACACTTCATGATCACACAGGCTGGTGTGCTTCCTCCATGTGGGCTTTCTTGCTTCCCTGCTAGATGGCCGCTTGTTTAACTGCAAAGCTCTGAAGGTCCCAGATGCTATAGCTGGCACCATCCACTTTCTTCAATACATTTGCTTGTGCACCCATTTTGTCTTCAGTGATAGTGTCAGGAAGGTGAGTATCATGCAATGCCTCAGTATAAACTGTTTTTGTACTGAGAGAAGATTTAAGTAGAGGTCCAAAGTCCATCTGCTTCCATGTTTTATTTGCATGTATATACATATATAAGCAAATACATATATTTACATATATACATACATATATTTTTTAATTAAAAGATAATTTTATTGGGATATCTTAGAGCTCTTATAAGGATCATACATCAATTATATCCAGCATATTTGTACATATGTTGCCATCATTTTTTTCTAGACATTTACTTTCTTTTGAGCCCTTGGTGTCAGCACTTCTTTCCACCCTCCCTCTAGCCTATGACCCCTTGATAAATTATAAATTATTATTTTCATATCTTACACTGACCACTGTGTCCCTTCTCCCATGATTCTGTTGTTCATCCCCAGTGCAGTTATGTGCTGATCATTGCTATTGGTTCCCCCCTGCTCCTTCTTCCCACCTTCCCCCTTCCCTTCAAGTATCACTATTCCCATTCCTGTACCTCCTTCTTTTTTTTCTCCTGCCCCACTATCATATTTACCCATCATTCACTTCTCAGTAATACTTCTCAGATTCAATTCAATTGATCAAACATGAGCAGAAACTGACATAGAGGAGATGAACTTTTATCTGTTAAATAGAGAACCAGTCCAGTCCTCATTTCTTTCAGGGTTATATATCCTGGGTCCGGCTTACCTAACAATACATATACCCTTTTTAGTCTTCAACATTCGTATCTGAAAGGCAAGCATTCTGAAAGTCCTCATTGCAATTCCTGCAGTCAAGGATGGAGTGGTCTAGTGCCCCCCAGGTACCCCTTTGGACTTTCAGTGTGACTCCCCTGTGAGTAATCCCTAACCAGTTCCAATGGGGGAAGTGCTAAGAGCTGCCCCCTGAGTCAGAAGTCTAAGATCAGGATTCTTAGGGGACCGCATGACTTTGCTCCCATCACTAGTCTGTTGCCCTCCCCTCTTGATTTGCCTCCTTGTGGGTGGATCAGGCCAGTGGCTCTCCCCAAACTGTATCTTCAGGGATGTCCTTTGTAGTGCTGTCATCTAGGGAGAGGGCATCACATCCCGGACTGAGACTATCTCTGCTGTCATCTCTGAAAACATGCTGCTCCAAATAGGAACATCGCCCTCAAGGATTGGCATACTGGAATGAGGTCTACTCTTGCTCTCCGTTTCCTATGGCAATTTAAACAATACCCTCCCCTTGGGTTGGTTAGTGCCTTGACCCCTCATTGCCATCATTTTTCTTCCCCCACCCTTCTGTGGGCCTTAAAGTCATATGAGAGAGGTGGCAAAGATGCCTTTCAACACAGGTGCTATCTGCATCTGGTTTTGATGACATGATTCATTGGGTTTGGTATGTTTCATGCCAGAATATTTAGTCCTCAGCCCAGGAATTGTGAGTTGTACGCATTTCCCCTATTCCCATTTTGCTGTTTGAACTTTTTTAGTGGACTTCTGTTATACTTGACCTTTTATGCACAATAGCCTCCAACTCTTTTCACAAGATGGGGTTTTTCATAGTTTCATCACTATTTTTTAGGGATATGTAGTATTCCATTGTGTTTACACATCAGAGTTTTTTAATCCATTCATCTATTGATGGAAATTAGACTTTCCAATTTTTTGCGATTGTAAACTATGCAGCTATGAGCATTGGAGAACAGATGTCTAATTGTGCATGGACTGTTTCTTATTTGGGGGGCGTATATGCCCAGTAGTGGAATTTGCTGAGTCATATGGTAGCACGATTTCCATCTGTATTACCAAATTGCTTTCCACAGTGTACATAACTACAAGATCACCAGCAGTGAATTAGCATTCCTACCACAACACACCCCTTCCAACATTTGTTGCTTTCTGTATTTTTGAATTGGGCTATCTTTGTGGGAGTTAGGTGGTAGCTCATAAATATTTTGATTTGCATTTCCCGAATAACGAATGATCAGAAACATTTTCTCACATGCTATTGGCCATTTGGATTTACCCCTTTGGAAATCTTCTGTGCACGTCTTTTGTCCACCTTGTCAGTGAGATATTCGTTTCTAAGACATTTTATAAATTCAGTGCAATTCTGATACAAATTCCAGCATTATTTTTCAAAGAAATGGAAAAATCTGACTACCAACTTCAAGTAGAAAGTGAAGAAGCCCAGAATTAATAAGGCACTTCTCAAGAGGAAAAACAAAATGAACGGGCTTGCACTTTTGACTTTAAAACTTATTATATAGTCATAGTTATCAAAACAGCATGGTATTGGTGTAATGATAAGATATTTAGGCCAATGGATAAGAAAAGAATCTCCAGAAATTAAAACAGTATCATACAACTGATCTTTGACAAAGGCCCCCACAAATATCAAATGGGAAACAGATGCCCTGTTTAACAAATGGTGCTGGAAAACTAGATGTCAGCCTACAGAAGAATGAAATACCATCATTTCCTCACTCCATACACAAGAACAAATTCAAGGTGGATCACTGACCTTGAGGTAAAACCCAAAACTATCAGGATCATCAATGAGAAAATTTGGACAAAGCTAAGAACCTTAGCACAGGGAGTACATGGGCTACCAGAAATAAGGAAGGCTAAACACTCATAAAACAGATGAATGGGATTTACTAAAGATAAAATTGAAAGACATCATTAAAAGAGTAATAAGAGAGCCCAGAAACTGGGAAAAGATAGTAACGACATAGCAAACAAAGGGCTTTTTTACTAAAATCTACAGACGCTTGGAAGCATGCTAATTTTTTGACATTCTCATAAAACTAAATTATAAAAATGACTTGAGCGTTCTCATAAAACTAAATTATAAAAACGACTTGAACATTATGACAACCCATTGGTGTCTAGTGTATTCTAACTCATAAAGACTCTGTAGGGCAGAGAAGTACTGCCCTGTAGGGTTCCAAAGCCAACTGCCATGTCTATCTCCAGTGGAGAAGCTGGATGCTTTCCAACCTCTGCTGTTTTAGTTAGCAAGCTCTTTAACCATAGCACCACCCAGGGTCATTAAACATTGAGCAGAAGTTCCTAGAAACTCCATGAATTGGGATTCTTCTGCTAATACTTTTTATTTATGGTTTTTTTTTTTAACAGAACGTGTTGCAGGCTTTCTGTTGCGTGTCTTGTTAGTGAACTTGCCTCTGATTCATTTTCCCTTCCTTGCCTTGATGGCCAGATTTCCCATTATCAGCTTTTCTGTGCAAGAACTGACATTTTCAATATCCTTCTCAGTATCTTCCATATAGTACATTTCATAATATATATTCAGTCAATTTCCCCAGCATTTTTGTTGACGTAATGGCTAAGAAAATGGGCTTTTTTGATAGATCCTGGCCCAAATTTCAACTCTGCCATTAACTAGCTGTGTCACTGGGCAAGTTGCTTAGCTTCTTTGGGCTGTGCCCAGGCTTCAAAATTAAAATGTGACTAATGCAGCACTTTTTCTGTAGCATTGCATTGAAGGCTAAATGTGATTGCTTATGCAATACCTTGCATAGTTCTTGGCATGTGGTATCTAGTAAATGGGAGTTATAGTGGTGGTTGGTATTTAGTGAGTGTTTCAATGTCATTTCCATTTACTTTAGAGCCGAACTTAATGGCTGCAATTAAAATGTTCATTTCATCTTTGTGGCTAATGGGTCCTCATTAATTTTCTTCTCATTTTTGTGCTTTAGGGTTATTGATTTAGGTGTCATGACTCCCTGTGATAAGATACTGAAAGCTGCTCTTGACCACAAAGCAGGTACTATGCAGCTATACTTAATGGGAATTTCATTAAATGTTGCATCTTCCAAGTATTGGTCAGTGAATAGTAATGCCTCAACTCATGTGGGACCAGTGGGACATTAAGACATCAGGTGTCAGATCCTCCATGGGAATTGTTCTGATTAGCATTTATAATGATTGTTGGGCATGCTGATTAAGTTTCATTGAAACTCCTTTATAGCTCTGGAGATGGGAATGAGGATGGGTTCTTATAAAGAAAGTGTATGAGATAGTCTGTGTCTCTTTTTTGTTTGTTTGTTTCCTTGGATACGGTAATGTTAGTTTGTGAGATATATTCTGATACTATTCAAAACTCTTAATAAGTATATTATTGCAGCTTAAAGTCACAAATCATATTTATTAATAAATGTAAAAAAGTAAGTAAAAAGCCCCCAGTTAGAAATACAGTCATGAAATTAGAAATTGGAACTCCATGTTAGGTCTTATGGTCTTAATGACAATTTTTTCCCTATATTTCTTCACATATTTTCTCATATTCCTTCTCCTTTTAAAATAATAGATATAATTGGTCTGTCAGGACTTATTACTCCTTCCCTTGATGAAATGATTTTTGTTGCCAAGGAAATGGAGAGATTAGCTATAAGGATTCCATTACTGATTGGAGGAGCAACCACTTCCAGGTAAGTCTTACTAATGACAGTTTTACGTGACTGTAAATTCTCTTTAGTTGTCAGTGTTTGAAAACACTGATAAAAGCTGTATTGCTTTGTTTTATCTTATGATCTTGACTAGTACATGTATTAGTACATAAAAACACAAGCTTTCTAGTCTTTGGTTAAATAAGAACCAGAACGCGTTTGGAAACTCCTTTGTGATTCCCAGACTCCTTGTTTCCCTTCTTAACCCTACCCTCCTTTTACTTGTAGTCTTCTGATTTTTCTTAATTCTCTCACCTCCGATTTAGTTTCTGATATCCCAGTAAACGCTAGTTTCTATTGAAGTCAAGCTGGGTAGAAAAGTCAATCTTTTTACACAGAGACTTTGCTTAAACTTATGCCTGCCCTGGTCTTGAAGCGAGGTGTCTGACTGAATAATTACAGGTTCCTGTAATGGAACTCAGACCCTCTAATTGTTTAGAAAGGTAAGTTCACTGCAATTGAGTCAATTACTCATAGTGACTCTACAGGACAGATTAGAACTTCCCCATTTGGGTGTCCAAGATGACTTTGCACCCACCAGTTGGTGTTATTCTTGCATTCTGCATCATTGCATGTTACTGCATGATTCTGAAGAGGGATTCAAAGACTAACATTGGACTTAAGGACTTAAGTTGTACCTGGCTGGGATGTTTTCCTGATAGAGAATTACTTCTTGCCATAAAGTTCTTTCTTACACATATATGAGAGTCACTGGATCTGTTCCTGTAGTTAACCTGGCCTAAAAAAATTTGATTGGTAAGTTTATATAGCAAAAAGGAATAATAGCAAAGCAGCCCACACAACAATATATGGTTCAATCGGACTCACTTTTGTGGGTCAGTTAATATACTAAGACTCTTTCCAACCCACCTAGTCACTAGGTCCTAAGGTCAATAAAGCAGAATGTAGGAAGGCAAGGTGTGGTGAAGAGTAGCAGAGGGAAGTTGCATAGTGTGGCAAAACACAGTGGAAGCCACAGGTGTGGCAATGAAAGGTGGCTGGCTGGTTGTATGACTGCATGTGGAAGGGAGAATAGTCAGCCCACAGGCAGCATAGCATGAAAACACACCAAGCTGCAGCACAGCGACGCAGTATAGCATGCATGGAAAGGCATGGCACAGTAAAATGGTCCACAGGCATGGCATGGCACGGCACGCGTGGTGAGGCAAGGCAGCTGGATCAGACAGCACCCAGGTCTGACCAACAAGGAGGATAGAGCCTAGGAGGATGGCAGGTAGAGACTCCACTCCTACACCCCCCACTTGATCACCTCCATCATTCAAAAAGAGCAAACTCCATCCCCTCAACTTAATGCTTAATATAATTAACATAAATCATAAAAACACAACAGACACCAACATTATTCCCGTAGCTTCAATATCAAGCCTGCCCTGACATCCTAAAAGACCACAAGTTAGTAAAAACCAGACACTGTCCCCAACTGCTCAAAAGACCTCTGATCCATATAGTCCTATTTCCCCTCAGGATAAGGTCTAGACCATAAATGTTCTTTTGTTAGTATTGCTGTTGCTCTGTATTTATCATTCCTATACTCCCTTTAACACAAAGTTGTGCACTATTATAATTCATCCTCAATCAGGACTTCTCCATCTAATGCCATATATAAGGGCCATACAAGAAATCAGGGGATCAATCCTGAAAACAAAATAAACTAAAGACCTCACACCCAAAGGAAACACAGTAATGAATTAGCAGAAATGAATTACAGTACCAGCTAAATTATAAACCTAGAATGGTGTCTGTCTGTATTAGTCCTGGTTGACTAGAGAGACAAATTCATGGACACATTTAACACTCATATGTGTGTAATAGATAATTTCATATCAAAGAGTAACTGTATACTAAGAAAACATCTGAGCCCAGTCCAGATTAAGCCCATAAGTTTGATATTAGCCCATACGTTTGATACCAATCTATAAATTCCTCTTCAGACTCACCCAATACATGCAATGACGCCGAATGCAGGAAGGTCGCAGGCCAGTGGATGGAAATTCTCGTGGATCCCAGTGGCAGTGGAAGCATCTCAATGCTGGCAGCGGCCCCCCTCCACATGGCTCCTCAAACTCCAGGGCTCTAGTGTAGCTTCATGTTAACCTTAGTTAATGAAGTAATTTTAAGAAGTAACGGGTCTTTGTTTTGAAGTACTAACAGTTTCAAGCTTGGTAATAGGGATTTGGGGGCTGAACCAGCTTTAGAATAAAATATTATACTTAAACAGTAATGGAAGTAATGATTCCAAGAGAGTAAGTGAAGGAGGAGGAAGGGGGGAAGGGAGAATGGATAGCAATGATAGCAGAATACCACCACCACCCTCCCTGAGGGGGATGAATACCAGAGTGGAAGGCAAAGGGATAGTGTGAGAAGTGTAAGATATGTATAAATAATAAGAAGAATACATAATATATAAATAGTTCATGGGGGGGGTAAAAAGCTGATATTAAAGGGCTTAAGAAAGATAATATTTTAAAATTGCTGATGCCAATATTTGTACATGTCCAACATATAATGCATCGTTATATGTAAAATCCCCCAATAAATTATTTATTTTTTAAATTATTATAATAAATTATCTTTGTATGGAACTTCAGGCCCAGGGTTCCTGATCAGCAAGGTTCCTGGGGAACCAAGGTGTGTTAGTGTCCCCTTTGAGTGTGGTAGGATCAGCTTAAGACCTTTGGCCTATGACAGCTGTGCCTCCTCCCCTAGTTGCTGATGCCGCAGAGTCCCTGGCCGACCTCCCAGTTGCTTAGAAGGGAGAAGCCAGCCCAATTTGACCTTCCTGACACTAATGTACCACTGCATTGGACAGGTTACCTCCCTGTTAGTAGTTACCACAAGGTCACAAGTGTCGTGAAGGTGTGGAAAAGGTATTTGTCAATTGCCGCAGAATCTTTGGTAGCCAGAGCCAGTCGGTGTCTACTTTTCCCCTTTAACTCTGCATTTTTAAAAAGGAAAGGAGAAAGTTACTCTTGTTTTACAGGGAGAATTTGGAGTTAAGTAACATGAACTCTTTTTCTAGAAAGCACCGTAGAAACACAATGTCACTAATAGTTCTGAACAAGGGTTGTGTGGAAACTATCATTACTGATAGATATGTTTTTCTTCCCCTCTTCAGAACCCACACAGCAGTTAAAATAGCTCCAAGATACAGTGCTCCTGTAATCCATGTCCTGGATGCATCCAAGAGTGTGGTAGTGGTGAGTATAGGGTTTGTTCCGGTACATTATAAAGAAAGAGCAAGAAGGGCTTTAAGAATTAAGATTGTTGCTGAATATTTTCTGTTTATTTCTATCCAATTGTATTTTCAATGTGCAAAATAGAAATTTCAGGCATGTGGTGGTGCTGCTGCTGCAGTGATTTGCTAACATTACTAGAAAGAGAGTCAGACAAACCTGCAGTATGCCTCCAAATGACATCTATTGAAATAAGCAGCTGGCCGGGCAATTCTAAGAAGTATGTTGCTTTTGTTAGTTGCTATTGGCATTGTTCTGACCTATAGCCGCCCTATAAATAAGAGAAGGAAACACTGCCAATGTTGCACCATCATCACAATCATTCCAATGCTTGAGCCCACTCTTGAAGCCACCCTGTCAAGCCATCTCCTTGAGAGCCTTCTTTTTCATTGCCCCTCACTTTACCAAGTGTGCTGTCCTTCTCCAGGGACTGGTCTCTTTGGACAACATGCCCAAAGTGTATGAGATGAAGACTCACCATCCTTGCTTCCAAGGAGCACTCTGGCCATACTTGTTCTAAGACAGATTGCTTTGCAGTCCATGGCTCTTTCAATATTGTTCTCCAGCAGTACAATTCAAATTATTCCGTGTATAACACACACATGCATATGAGGCAGTTGAGAATACTATGTCTTGGATCAGGCTCACTTCAGTCCCAAAAGCAACAAGCTTGCTTTTCAATACTCTAAAGCAGCGGTTCTCAACATGTGGGTCAAGACCCCTTTGGGGGTCATCTGACATCAGCAGTGATGTCCTTTGTTTCACGTCCTCCTCTGAATCTGGCCTGAACCATCAGCAGCTCCTTATCAATGTACTGTTGCAACAGTTGTTGGATAGTCTCAGCAAAATTTTACTTGCATGTGATATTGTTCTATAATTTGAGAATTTTGTTGGGTCACCTTTCTTTGGAATGGGTACACATATGGATCTCGTCCAATCTTTTATCCAAGTAACTGTCTTCCAAATTTCCTCACATAGTTGTGGCTCCAGTGCTTCATGAGCTTGTTGAAATAGTTCAGTTGGTAGTCCATCAATTTTTTAGCCTTGTTTTTGGCTATTGGTTTAAATAAAGCTTAAACTTCTTCCTTCAACACCATTGTTTCTTGCTCATATGCTACTTCCTGAAATGGTGGAATGTCAGCTAGTACTTTTTGGTACACTACTAACTGTATTCTTTCCATCTTCTTAGGATGCTTTCTACATCGTTCAATATTTTTACATAGGGCCCTTCAATATCGCAAATAGAGGCTTGTAGCTTTTCTTGTGTTCTTTCAGTTTCTGACAAGGTTAGCACATTCTTCCCTGTTGATTTTCTAGCTCTAGGCCTTTGCACATTTCATTATGATATTTTATTGTATTTTCTCAAGCTGTCCCTTGCAATGTCTGTTCAGCTCTTTGACTTCGCTATTTCTTTCCTTTGCTTCAGCTACTTTACTATGAAGAGTACATTTTAGTCTCTTCTAACATCCATTTTGATCTTTTCTTCTTTCCTGTCTTTTTAAGGATCTTTTCCTTCATGAATGATGGTCTTGATGTCCACACATAGCTCATCAGGTTTTCTGTCATTAGTATTCAGTGCAGCAAATCCGCCCTTGAAGGTCAGGTAGAATAGACTCAAAGTTATATTTTAGCTCTAGTCGACTTATTTTTAGCAATTTTCTTCAGCTTTAGCTTGAACTTATATAATAATCTTTTCCACAATCAGCCCCTGGCCCACATTCCCACAAATGTAGTCAATTTGATTTGTTTGTATTCTTCTGGGAAAGCCCTTGTGTATAGTTACCTTATGTGTTGTTGAAGAAAGGTACTTATTATGAACAAATCTGTTATCGTGCAAAATCTTATGTGACCTCCAGGTTCATTTCTTTCACCAAGATCTTATTTTTCCACTCTGTTCCACTTTGCCTCCAAAGTTTGCATTTAAATCACCAGTAATTATCAATGGATCTTTATTGCATGTTTGATCAATTTCTGACTGAAGTCGTTGGTAGAATTCATCAATTTCTTTGCCACTCGCCTTTATAATTAGTGCATGAATGTGAATAATAGTTGTATTAATTGGATTTCCTTAAAGACAGGTAGATACATTTCTGTTACAGACAGTATTGTACTTCATGATGGATTTTGCAGTGTCCTTTTTGACAATGAGTGTCACATCATTACTTTTGATTGTTTTATTCCTGGCCTAATAAAATCATATGATTTTTCTGATTCAAAATGTCCCCAAACCAGTCCATTTAACCTCACTAATTCATAGGATATAGATCTTTATGCATTCCACTTCATTTTTTGTTGACTCCCAATTTTCGAAGATTCATACTTTGCACATTTCACGTTCTGATCATTAGCAGATTTTTGCATCTGTTTGTCCTGACCTTGAGTTTTGCCCCCTCAGCAAATAGGTGTCACTCCCACAGGCTTGTGTTTTAGAGACTATATGCAGTCATTCTGCTGGGTGTACCATAACAAACTGTGGATCGTGTTGAAAAGAATGGTAATTCCAAAACACTTCTTTGTGCGCATGTGGAACTTGTAAATGGATCAGTAGGCAGTTGTGAGAACAGAACAAGGAAATACCCCATGTTTTAAAATCAGCAAAGGTGTGCACCATACTTGTTCAGTCTATATGCTCAGCAAATAATCAGAAAATTTGGCTTATATGAAGAAGAATGTGGCACCAAGATTAGAAGAAGACTTATTAGCAACCTGCAGTATTCAGGTGACACAACCTTGCTTACTAAAAGTGACTTGGATGGAAGCATTTAGTGATGATCATTAAGGATTGCAGTCTTCATTATGGATTAAGTTTCAATGTAAAAATGATCAAAATCCATACAACTGGACCAATAGTTAGCATCATGATAAATGGAGAAGAGGTTGAAGTTATCAAGAGTTTTGTCTTGCTTGAATCAGTAATCAATACTCATGAAAGCAGCAGTTAAGAGGTCAAAAGACATACTGCATTACATCCATCTGCTGTACAACACATTTTTAGAGTATTGAAAAGCAAGGATGTTACTTTGAGGACTAAGGTGCATCTTACCCAAGACAGTATTTTCCATTGGACCCTGAATTAGGAAAACTAAAGAATTTATGCTTTTGAATTGTGGCACTAGAGAATATTGAAAGTAGCATGGACTGCTTAAAAGGACAAATCAGTTTGTCTTTTAAAAAAAAAGTCCAGATTGCTCCTTAGAGGACTGGCAGAATGGCAGGATTTCATCTTATAAACTTTCATCTTATAAACTTTGGACATCATCTCAGGAGAGACTAGTTCCTCAGGGACATTGTGCTTGATTGAGAGGCAGGTAATAAGAGGAAGGACCTCAGGAAGATGAATTAACACCGTATCTGCAATAGCTGGGCCCCATCAGCTTTCTTCACCATCTTTGCTTATGTACCCACCTTGTCTTTGGCAATCTTGTCAGGAAGGTGAGCATCATGGAATGCCATTTTAATAGAAAGTGTTCTTGCACCTAGAGAGTACTTGAGTGGAGACCCAATGTCCATCTGCTACCTTAATACTAAACCTGTAAATATATGCACATAGATCTGTTCCCCATCATCATATATAAATATATTTACATATGTCCATACCTGTATTTAGACCTTTAGAAATACCCTTTGTCTCCTAGTTCTTTCTTCTATTTCCTTTTACTTTCTTCTTGTCCCACTATCATGTTCAGCCTTCATTTGTGTTTCAGTAATTCCTCTCGGTGACATTGCCCATGATCAAGCCCCACAAGGCATCCAACACCCTCCTCACCATCGATTTTAGATCATTTCTTGTTCCCTTGTTTCTGGGTTTGTTAACACTCCCCACCTCCTCTCTCCCATTTCTCCCAGGACTGTTGGTCCTATTGCTTTCTCCTCCGGAATTTTTATCCCGCCTATCTTATCTAATAAGATAGACACACAGCGACAATAATAAGTACAAAAACAAGCAGAGCAAAAGAAAACAAAAACATCAAACAACAACATAAACCAACGACCACAAAAAGAAAAGCCTATAAATAGTTCCAGGTTTTTTTTGTTGATGTTTAGGAGTGTTTTATGGTTGAGTCTCATGGGGTGCCACACCCTGGCTCCAAAGTCTATTTTTGATATTCCCTGGTGTCTTCATTATAGCTTTGCTCCCCTTGCTATACTGTTACACTCTCAGTGTCCCCTTGCTGTACTGTTGCACCATACCCTGGTGTGGTGGGGTCAGATCGAGCACAATTCCCACACTGTTCCTCCAGTGTTGTCCCTTTAATCAATGTGTGTCCCCGAGGGGGACGTATCCATCAAGAAATATTTACGCCTAGAGTAAATTCCGGTTGGGTCAAGAAGGAAGTCAACTGAAAATGTATTATACTATAGTTTGATCCGCCATTATCAAGTTTACAACAATCTGTCTTTTTTTAACATTGATTTATAATCTATACTGAAGGTTGAAATCCTTGATCTTAATTAACAAGTGCTTTAAGTCTTCTTCACTTTCAGCAAGTAAATTGTGCCATCTACCTATCCAAGGTTGGTAATAAGCATTCTTCTCCATGTAAGCCAGCTGCTGTGATTATTTTCTTCAGATACGGATGGAATAAGTATATTGAGAGAATACAACCCTGACACACACCTTTCCTGATGTCAAATCTGCAGTATTCCATAGTTCTTTCCCACAACTGCCTCTTCATCCATGTACAGATTCTGTAAGAGCACAATCTAAGATTTCCATTCTTTTAATGCTGTATATTGCTATTGTCTGCACAGTTAAAAGTCTCAGCCTAGTCAATAAAAAGCAAGCATCTTTCTGGTAGTCTCTGCTTTCAGCCAACAATCATCTGACACTAGCAGTGATATCCCTTGTTCCGTGTCCTCCTATGAATTCAGACTGAACTTTAGGCAACTTCCTAGTAGTGTACTGCTGCAACCATTACTAGATGATCTTCAGCAAATTACTTGCATGTGGTATCAATAACATTGTTCTATAATTTGAGCCTACTGTTGGGTCATCTTTCTTTGGAATGGGTACAAATATGGTTCTCTTCCAGTCAGTTGGCCAAGTAGTTATCTTCCAAATTTCCTGGCATAGATGAATAAGTGCTTCTAGTACTACTTCAGCTTGTTGAACACTTCAATTAGTATTCTATCAATTTCTATAGCCTTATATAGAAGGCTATCGCTTTTTTAGCTGTTTTTCGTGCAAGTGGACTTCATCCTTCAATACCATTGGTTCTTGCTCATATGCTACCTCTTGAAATGGTTGACTATCTCCTAGTTCCTTTTGGTACTGTGACTCTGTTTATCCTTTCCATATTCTTTAGATAATTGATTCCTGTACCATTCAATATTTTGCCCATAGAATCTTTCAACATTTCTACTCAAGGCTTGTTTTGTTTCTTAAGTTCTTTTTTTAAAAATCATTTTATTGGGGGCTCATGCTACTCTTATCACAGTCCATACATAAATCCATTGTGTGTCAAGCACATTTGTCCGTTGTTTGCCCTCATTATTCTCAAAACGTGTTCTTTCTATTTGGGCCCTTGATATCAGCTCCTTATTTTTTACCTCACAATCTTTGTCTTATCAGATAGTACAGCTGTTCTAGTGTCTGACTTGTGGGTAGAGGCGAGGGATCTGCCAAAGGCTTAATCTGACTATATACTCTAGGCCAGTGGTTCTCAACCTTCCTAATGCCGCAACCCTTTCATACAGTTCCTCATGTTGTGGTGACCCCCAACCATAACATTATTTTCATTGCTACTTCATAACTAATTTTGCTACTGTTATGAAGTGGGCGACCCCTGTGAAAGGGTTGTTTGACCCCCAAAAGGGTCGTGACTCAGAGGTTGAGAACCGCTGCTCTAGATGGAGTTGGGCTCCCGTTGTCCTTCACAGCCTTCTTCAAATGGGGTGTTCACAATTTACGTTCTTATCATTTGATGACAGCAAAACAACAACAACAAACACACAAAAGAAAAACTTTGCAGTCATCGCCTGGGGTATAAGGTAATTGCATTGATACTATCAATAATTTAACCAGTACCATAGAATTTTAGGTACTATTGAGATAAGTAGTTCATTCGAGTATAGTTAGGCTGAGAACTGCAATTCAAGGGTTGCGACTTTGTACAAATTGAATTCTTAAATGGTTGAGCTGTGTTTACATTGAGCATGAAGATTGGTGCTAGGGGAAATTTTACTGTAACATTCCTTGCCTACCAAATTAGTACCTGTCACATTAATGCAAGGGGAGCATTGAAATAGTAAATATATTGCGGTTCTGAGTCTCCTTTCATTTGATGGCCACTAAGTCAGTGGTCCCACTCAAGGCCCAATGACTACTATTTCCACATCCAAGGATTAGCCATCATTTGCTTCCTCTGCCATCAGAGAATTTCAATCCTAAATCCAAGGGCTACAGGTAGTTTTGAAGTATGGACCAACTTGGTTAGTCAGGCTTCCACATCAAGTCCTTCTGGTGCGGCCCTTAGTCCTCAGTTTCTTTATCATTGTCATGAGTGACTAGTGCACCATGTAGGTATAGAGATGTTATCCTATCACTGATAGTAATGTGCTCCAGGATAGATTCTGAAATCTTCCTTTTGGTGATGAATATACCGTATATACTTTAGTGTAAGTCAAGTTTTCATCATATTCTCAATGCAGTTTTTGTGGTAAAATTAGGTGTCTCGGCTGATATTCAAGTCGGCTTATACTTGAGTATATACAGTAATGCCATTCCTCTTGAATTTTTTATTCCAAGCCTAGTAAACTATCTGATTCTTTGATTGGAAATGGCCATGCCGGTCCGTTTCAGTGCACTAATGCCTAGGAAGTACATTTTTATACATTCCATTCATTTTTTTTTAACTTCCAGTTTTCTTAGATTCATCATTTATACCTTCCACATTCCCATTATCAATGGATGTTTATGGCTGTTTCTTCTCAAATCGACTTGTGCCCCACCAGCAAAAGTTGTCCTTTATTCATGTCATTAAGTTTAATCAACTTTGAGGAGGCTGTTTCACCAAAGTCGTATTTTCAGGCTCATCTTTTGCTATTGTCTCTGAGAGTATTCTACGGCTAAAAGGTTTTCATTGGCTGTTCCTCAGAAGTGGACTACCTACTTCTTCCTCTTAATCTGTTCCCAGTTTGAAGTTCTACTAAAACCTGTTCCCATGGGTGACCCTGCTTACATTTAAAATGCTCGTGGTATAGCATAACTTTCAGCATCCCAGCAACATGCAAGCCACGATAGTAGGACAAACTGACAAACCAGTGGGAAGAAGCTCAGAGTAGAGTCCCATAGCCTCTGTTCCAATTTAGTTCTCAATCATACGCACTATTTGAAAGCCACTGATCCTGTCCAGAGTCACAAATGGCTTATGTGTGCAGTTGCTAACCCCAAGATGGGAAATGCAAATTTTTCCCTAGATGCCTCATAAGAAAGGCTTGGGGATATACATCTGAAAAATTGGCAATAAAATCCTTATGAAACACAGTTCTACTCTGACAGAGCCAAATGGACTCCACAGTAATTGTTTCTTAATCTAGTTTAGCACTTCACATTTTGTAGTAGAAGAAATTTACCGAGGAGCCCTGATAGATATATGGCTACAGTATAGTGCACTTTCTGAGTAAAGCAGCCATCCTTTGAATCTATTCACGTATGTATATAAACTATTTTCAGGATGTCCTGTCATTTATTTTACTTTAACAGTGTGCCAGGAGCTCTTCTAAGAACTTTACATGAATTGTTTTATTTAATCCACAGAACAACCTCATGGCATAGAACTTTTATCAACTCCATTTTAGAAACAAAATAGAGGGATAAAGGGATTAGCGACTTTCAGGATTGACAAGCATGGGTTACTTATTTATTTGTTTGTAGTTGTTTTCTTGATATATGATTCATATATAATTCAGTGGTTTAAAGATATTAAAAAGAGTTGTGCAGTCATCACCACAGTCAATTTTAGACCTTATTTTCATTCTTGTGCTCATTATTATTAGTTTCTCATTTCCGCTTAAACTCCCATAATCTTAAGAAACTATTAATTCAATTATTATCTCTATAAGTTTATGCAGTGGATTTCATATAAAATCAAACAAAATCCTCAATAACAACAACAAAATCAGATAGAGATAGGCATCAATATGAAAGTAGAAAATAATATAAACTAGAACAAATTGTAAATGATTCAAAGGGGAAAGCATATGATAAGGTGTTAAATTTCAAGTTAACTATATCTTCATTAATCGACTTTCCAGTACGTTTTGTCTGAGAGCAGGGCTGTTTACAACCTAGGTCAACGGATAGAGGAAATTCACTGGAGGCTTAATCGAGGTGGGCTCTTTGCAAATGCACTTTGGGATTTTACGGTTCTCTATAACTATTGGCAAACATGGTTCTCAGAATTTAAACTCTAATACAATTCCCTTCTCTGGTTTTTAATTTTATTATTTATAGTCCTTGAATTACACTGGCTAGTGTGCTTCTTCCATGTGGACTTGGCTGACACCTTAGATAATTGTTGCTTGTTTTAAGTCGAGCTTTTTTTTTCTTTTTTTATTCATTTTATTGGGGGCTTGTACAATTCTTATCACAAACCATACATACATCCATTGTGTCAAAAAACATATGTACATTTGTTGCAAGCATCATTCTCAAAACATTTGCCTTCTACTTTAGCCCTTAATATCAGCTGCTCATTTTCCACCCTCCCTCCCACTCCCCCCTACCTCATGAACACTGCATCCTTAATAAATTATTATTTTGTCATATATTACACTGTCCGATGTCTCCCTCCACCTTCTTCTCTGCTGTCCCTCCCCCAGGGGGAGGCTGTACGTACGTAGATTTATGTAATCAGTTTCCCCTTTTCACCCCACATTCTCTCCACCCTCCAGGCATCGCCACTCTCACCACTGCTCCTGAAAGAGTCTTCTGTTCTGGATTCCCTGTGTTTCCAGCTCCTATCTGTGCCTATGTACATCCTCTGGTCTAGCCAGATTTGTAACGTAGAATTGGGATCATTATAGTGGGGGGCGGGGGGAGGGAAGTATTTTAAGAACTAGAAGAAAGTTATATGTTTCATTGTTGCTACCCTGAACCATGCCTGGTACATATCCTCCCCATAACCCTTCAGTAAGGGGTGTCCAGTTGGCTACCATTGGGCTTTCAGTCTCCACTCTGCACTAATCCACATTTTCAATGATATGATTTTTTGGTTCCTTGATACTTGATACCTGATCCCTTTGGCAGCTCGTGGTCACACAAGCTGGTGTGTTTCTTCCATGTGGGCTCTATTGCTTCTGAGCTAGATGGACACTTATTTATCTTTGAGCCTTTAAGACCCCAGATGCTATATCTTTTGATAGCTGGGCAACATTAGCTTTCTTTATCACATTTGCTTATGCACACGTTTGTCTTCAGTGGTCGTGTCAGGAAGGTGGGCACCCACTGATAAGAATTTTAGTTCTTTGATGTCTAATAACTGGTCCCTTCTACATCTCATGGTCAGCCAAACTGGTGTGCTTCTTCCATGTGGGCTTTGATGCTTCTCAGCTATATGGCCTCTTGTTTACCTTCAAGCCTTTAAGACCCTAAACGCTGTATCTTTTGATAGCCGGGCACCATCAGCTTTCTTCTTCACCACATTTGATGCACACATTTTTCTTCAGCAATCATGTTGGGAAGGTGTGCGTCCTGGAATGCCAATTTAATAGAACAAAGTGTTCTTTCATTGAGTAAGTGCTTGATGGAGGGCCAATGTCCATCTGATGCCTTAGTACTAAACCTATAAATATATGCATATGGGTCTGTTTCCCTACACTCATAAATATATTTACATATGTACATTCCAGTCTTTGGACCTCTATAAATACCCTTTGTCACCTAGTCCTTTCCTCTATTTCCTTTTACTTTCCTCTTGTCCCATTATCATGCTCAGCCTTCATTTGGGTTTCAGTTATTTCTCTCTGTTACCTTGCCCTTGTTGAATCCCTACCAGGCCACTCACACTCTCCTTGCTACTGATTTTGGATCACTTATTGTTCCCCTGTCCCTGGGTTGGTCAGCGCCACCTCCTTGCCCCCTCCTCCCCTTCTCCCGTGTCTCCCCAGGACCACTGGTCCCATTGTTTTCTCCTCCAGACTATTCATCCAGTCTATCTTATCTAGATAGATCTGTAGAGATAATAATATGCACCAAAAACAAGTCATTTCAAGATAGGCAATGAGTGAGAACACAGCTATGATAATAAAAAGGGAAACCAATTACCCACAGAAGAATAAATTAATTAAAAGAAAAAAATTTAAAGAAAGAAAAACCTGTAAATAGATCAAGGTCTGATTTTTTATCTCTCGGCGTGTCCTTCAGTCAGGTCCAATGGGGTACCAAGCTTTGGCCCCAGAATCTGTCCTTTGTACTTCCTCGGAGACCCCCTGCTCTGCTCCCACGGTTGCTGTGTCGCAGGCTTTTAGTGGTTTACCTCAGTGTCACAGAGTTAGCCTGGGCCAGTCCTGGCCCTGAGTCTCCAGTGTTGTCCCCCTTACAGAGATGGTGCCATCAAGAGACGGTGTGTCTCATATTTGGATCAGCCATATTGTCCACTCTGTCTATTGGCTGTTCAGAGTGGGGATATCATCCTCCAGGCTTGATGGGCCAGGATGTCCTCCACTCTGTCTTCCTCTCCCTTCATTTGCTCCCATTTCCGCTGATCAGACATGCCCCTCTCCCCTAGCTGCAGCTTCAGTGCCATCCTCTCAAGTAAATTATTCGGGGGTGAGGGGCAGTTGTCCACATAGCTGGTATGGGGACCGAACCCTCAGGCCCCTCCACTGGCTCCCCACTCCTTGCCGGCACACTGCATTCGTCTGGCACTGGCTTTATAGCTGGTCCCTCTGTCCCTGAGGAGACACAAACAATACCCTTCCCTTGTGTGGGTCAGTGCCCTATTCCCCCATCACACATCTTTTAAGACCCCAGATGCTATTCTTGCTGATAACCAGGTCTGTTTTTTTCACCATACTTTCAGCAGGAATGCATCAAGGTTGAGTTCAGATGGTCTCTGAAACTTTAAACCTACTCCTACTCAAATTAACAATTCCCCTCTAATTAAACCAGGCTGGAATCAAACTTGCAGTTTTGTATTTGTGATTAATGTGCAAGTAAGTTACTTCTCTGAAACTCAATCTTAAAAGCATTATTTTAGAACTTATTTTTTAATTTTTGGTTCTAAGGAGCATTGATTAGGTGAATAATTGTATCTCTTTTTCAGGCCTGTTATGGATTTTAAATGCTAATGATTGGCCCTGAAACTTTTTATTTCCTGGCATGGTTGCTCCCATACGCTCTACTATTAAATTGATATCAGCTTATAGTGACCCCATAGGACAGAATAGAGTTGCCCCTTTGTGTTGCTGAGGCTGTAAATCTTTTATGAGAGCAGTTCAAAAAGTAACCCACCACATCACCAAGACTGTTGGACCTAGTTAAATACCCAGTGGTAACATTTGCCTTACAGGTAGAACGTACACTTAACTGGGAAAGAATTGGTTTTTTTAACTCTAGTTCAGAGGTCAAATTGGTTCACAGTCTTTGAGAGTCTGGGTATTTGGATTATGCTTACCACCAGGCATTCTGACTTGGAGCTGGTCACTATTTGTCCCAGCTTGGTCGCCATCAGTGTTTAGCTCTTTTCAAAACAACGAATGGTCACTGTATTGGACAGGGTTCTCTAGAGAGACAAACCAGATTGCTAGTAATTATATATAAATATATTTATAAAGATAGATATATAATTCAAGAAATAAACCGTTAAATAATATACAGATAAATAATACAAGAAATTAACAGTTAAATTATAAAGCAGTGAGACACTAGCAAATTATAAAGCAGTGGGACACTAGCAGTCCTTCAAGTTTTGAGAGCTGCCAGATGCCAGTCCCCTTCTGTAGAGAGAGCTGGGCTATATATACCCAGGCAGCAAACAGCAAGGGAGGTCCCCAACTGTCATCAACTGTCAGTCCCCAGCTCCAGAGATGAACATTCCAATCGTGTGGGCTTAAAGGGATCTCAACTTACAGCGACACAGTCCACAGGCTAGGCATCCCACAGGTAGTGTACCCCTTTAAACTGAGGCACAGAACAAGCAAGCCATTTATCCCTCTGCCCTTCAGTTAATCCTACTTGTGTTATTCGGCCAGGCTGGCACAATAAACTATAGCAGTGACTTTTTAAAATTAATCAAACCTAAATTAGATGATCAATTATTTGGACAGTCACTAGTGATACTTTTTAGGAATAAATGATGTAATACTCAGATAACTACAGCTACCCTGGCTGTAGACTTAGATATAGAGATTTCCCCCACTTTTTTTTTTATTAAAAAAAAGATGTTAATATATACTTTGTTTTAAATATGAGATATCCAACTTCTTTTTCTCATGGTGTGCATTTTATTCTGTGGGTTCTGACAGATAAAGATATTGTCATGAAAAAAAGAAATTAATGTCTTTGTAAGACCTTATTGGTGTTCATAGGCATGGAGATTACGCAGTGGAGGATTTTGACAGTTTTGCAGAAGGATTTATATATTAAATATATACAAGGGTAAGTCAAAAAACATTGTTACTAGGATTCAAATTATATATGCATGAGCTTATTCCAAACTAAAGTTGCTGAGCACTGAGCTAGGCACCATGTCCATGAAGAGCTTATCTAATATCTATCTTGGGGGGAAGTAGTATATATTTTATTACCGAAAGCTTATCTAGTATCTCTTGTGGGGAAGTAGTGTGTATGTGTATTACTAGAGACTTGTGGAACAGAAGATGAAGGGAAAGAAGTGAGGTGGGGAAAACTCTAAGTAGGGGAGCCCCAGAACTGGTGGCTATTGTTGCACATTTCTCACACATTTTTGCTGCTATCTGGTTATGAGGCTTTATCTTGCTTTCTTAGTGTTCTCAACTATTAGATGAAAATTTAAAGGATGACTATTTTGAGGAAATCATAGAAGAATATGAAGACATTCGGCAGGAACATTATGAGTCTCTCAAGGTAAGTGAAAAAACAGGTCTCTGCTCGATTGGGTAAAACAGTGAAGTTAATTTTTGTTAAGACGTCATTGCTGCTTTGAGGAGGGTAAATGTTCAGGAAACTTGTAGAGAAGCCCTATTCATCCATTTATTTATCTATTTATTTATTTATTTATTTATTTATTTTAGCGCTGATCGGAGTTTTTTAATGTCTGAGCTTACAATGTTTTTGGTTGTAATTAGATTTATTTGGCCAAACATTTCTTGGGTAATCTGTGGGTGCTATATGCTGTACTAGATCCTCGAGTTATGTTATTGAATAAAACATGAGCATATACCCAGCAGGAAAATTGGAATTTAAAACACTAAAATGAATCCCATGGTCGCTTGTTTCTGAGGAAATGATGAAAGAAAATGAACACATTAGACAGGTCCATTTTAAGTTTTCCCTTCTTGGCGGCCCAACACTGACTATAATGTGTTAGGACCTGTCCCTCTAGATGAGCTTCAGGGATTCAAGAGTATCATAATCAGTCTTTAGAAGTCAGGTAGAGACACGATTTCTAAAGACAAAATGGGTACATAAGTAAATCTGGTGAAGAAAGCTGATGGTGCCTGGCTATTTCAAAATAGAGCATCTGGAGTCTCAAAGGGTTGAAGTTAAACAAGCAGCCATCTAGTAGGGAAGCTCCAAAGCCTACATAAAAGAAGCACACCAACCTGTGTGATTATGAGGTTTCAGAGGGATCAAGTATCAGATATCAGAAGATCCAAAGTAATCATATCAATGAGAATGAGGGAGGGGGGTTAGAGCAGAGATCCAAAGCCCATTTGTAGATAATTGGACATCCCCTCTTAGAAGTGTCACAGGAAGGGACAAGTCAGCCAAGGTGCAGCATTGCACTGATGAAACACAACATTCCTCTAGTTCTTGAATGTTAACCCCCCCACCCACCCCACCACTATCATGAACCCAGAGCATGTGTACTGATACAGATAATAGCTCTCAACACACAGAATCCAGGACAGATAAACCCCTCAGGAACAGTAATGAGAGTAGTGACACCATGAGGGTAGGGTGAGGTGGGGGGAAAAGGGGGAACCAATCACAATGATCAATGTAAAAAAAAACCCTAGCCCCCCTACCCCCACTGCCTCTGAGGGGGACAAAAGACAGTAACATGATACAGGGAGACAGTGGACAGTGTATGATATGAAAATAATAATTTATAATTTATCAAGTCTTTACAAGGGTGAGGGAGGGGAGGAAAAGAGAGATGATAACAAGGGCTCAAATAGAAAAATGTTTTGAAAATGATAATGGCAATAAATGTGTTTGATACAATTGATGTATGAATTGTTATAAGATCTATAAGAGCACCCAATAAAATGATCTTTTAATTAAGGAAAGAAGAAATCATTGGTTAGAAATCTTCCAGGTTGCCTGCTGGGCTTTTGAGGGCAGGGCATATTGGAATATTATTTGGCAAGTTAAATGAAATAACGAACAACATAAAGAAAATAAACATTTCTAAGGTGCTGACAAGACATCATAGGCTATTATCTTTTTAGTTTTTTCCCATAATTGATGAGTTCTTAGATCTGCCTTGTGGTTCCTCAGGTGGGTTTATCTGGCAAATTATTACTACTTGAGTTGCTTCTTATCTCATAATTTGGGATATCCAGTCAGCAGCATGTTTATATGTTAATATTGATTGCATGCATGCTTCTTGAAACTATGTATTGTTTGGGTTCTGATGTGAAGCATAGAGGAAGAAAAAAGACACTTGTTCAGATAATGGTTCGCATTAATAAAACATTTGTTTTCTTTGATAACTTTTAATTTAATACTGACTTCAACAAATTTTCATAGTAGTAGTTGAAAACCTCGGAAGTTCTAATTATTATTATTATTTTTTTTTTTTTAGGGAAGGAGATTCTTAACTTTAAGTCAAGCCAGAAAAAATCGTCTCTATATTGACTGGCTCGCAGAGCCTCACCCAGGTCTGTTCAGCTGCTGATTTGAGAAAAGTAACTGACTGATGTCCAAATGATTAGTGCACTTAATTGTGTATGAAAATTTTGGTGGTGAAACCTCATAGAGACCTGAAACTAGCTGATAAGCATACTCAAGAATAAAGTTTTCCAAATTATAGTATTTTTCAGTGAGGTATTTCTACCTGCCTTTCTAGACAAGAATTAACTTGCATCAGGATATCTGGACTATTTTCTCTACTAAGGAGATTGTACAAACTTTGCCACCCCGAAAACCAGCATAAAAGAATATTTACAAAGGATTATTTTGTGCAGTAAAAAGGTGGTAAAGGACCTGTGGGAAGAGAATGAACATAAGTAAAAGAAGTTCAGGCAAAATCTATAAGATGTTCACGCCTTTATGTCCCCACACATCTGACTTTACCTCAATGAAAGAAACACTTTTGAAGCCACAATACTCAAAACTACACATATAAGGTGCTCTCTGATTCCTGATCTGAACTCGGATCAGGACACTGAGATCGTGAGCAATATAAAGTACTAGGTACCTTCTGGCCTGACTTGAGCTCCTCGTGCCTTTGGCCCAGCTCATATCTGATCTCAGTGTCCAGAGAAAGCCCAACTCCACTTGAAATCTGTCTCGGAAGTTCGTACTGATACTTAAAATGAACTCACCAGGAAATAGTCTATCCAGTAGCAAGGTTAAGAATTAATCTAGCATTTATTTAAACAATAAATTATACATATGTAGTGGGAAAATCCTATATGTTCCTCCTTAATCCCATTTCTCCCCTCCGCTGTAGAAATAAGCAAATTTGAGGCTTCATTTCCATGTCTCATTGTCCTAGGTGCTTATAGAACAGTAGTCAACTAGGTTATTGTTTCATGTCTTTAAATTTTAAATAGATTCCTTGGCGTGTATGCCTTTCTACAATGTCCTTTACTTTATTATTTTCTTAATTTATACAAATTAAGATTAATCCCAGCTTTTTTATTTTGTTTTATTTGTTCCTTTGGGGTGGGGGGGGGGAATTGGAGATAAATGCTTTGAGAAAGAGGGTCTCAAAGGCTGGTGTAATCAGCTGTATGCAGTGAATAAGTCTACTAAGACTCAATGCAGAATTATGCCTTTACTGGGATCCTTTAAAATTGTCCTTTTTTAGTGCAAGCCCCAAACCCATTCCTGGATCTATGTTCTATTGATGTTGTTGATTGTTTTTTTATCTGCCTTTGGAGCTTGTGTTAGCCTGGGTAGACTAGAGAAACAAATCCACAGAAACTCATATGTATATAAGAGAGTTTTATATAAAGGGTAAGTGTACATTCAGAAAGCATCCCGACCCAATTCTGTCCAAACCCACATATCCAACACCGATCTGCAAAGTCCTCAATCGCACAAATCACACGCAATGACACCAACTGCAGGAGGAAAGCCAATTCAGTCAGTGTGTAAGCATCTCAGCACTGATAGGTGTCTCCACAGCTGCTCCAGCACCAAGGGCTGCATCGGGGTAGGTCCATGCAGCTTCTCCTTGGGGGTGTCGTGCAGGAAGTGAGCCTTGCCAGCTGAAGCAGGAAACTGGTTAAGGCAGCTGCACCCTGGTCTGACCATCAGAGAGCAAGAGACTCAAGAACTATAAAGGCGAGGCTCACTGAGCTATTTATCTCTCGGCCCTTCAATTAATCCCACATTTGTTTATCGGCCAGGTTGGCACAATAAATCTTAACGGTCTCAGCTCCCTTTCAAAACTTCCTTGTTAAGGGATGATATTCTTTTTTTGCGGGGGGAGAGGGAGGGTGTGGGTAGAGAGTATCACTCATCCTTTTGGGCCCTTATGATCTTCCTTAAATATTGTCTTTGATTAGCACTAAATCATAGCTCCAAATTAAGAACATTAGTTCTTACATCATGGTCCTGCTTGATACTTTGAGGAAGAGAACACAGAAGATTTGGGAGCTATAGCAAAATGTGGCGAAGAAATTAGATGGTGCCCAGATAGTAGATAAAACAGTGCGTGGGCCCTTAAAAGCTTGTCTCCAAACAAGCAGCAATCTAAGTGAGACATCAACTAAGTCCACATGAAAGAAGCACAGCATCGTCAGTCACCAAAGGATTGTAAATCATATCCAAAGTCAAAGGAGGGATTAATATCAGAGCCTGAAGTGAGAGAAAGCTACAGATGACAGTACAAGCCCAAGATTCATTTGTGGGAACTATATAGGAAATAAGCCTCTGGTGAATGCCCTCTATCCACAATTGAGGGATTGGGGGAAAGCCATTACTAAACAGTGCATTAGCTAGGTGAGTCGAGAAGATCAAAGACATAGATCTGACTTCAACAATTAAAACTGTGTCAGTTGATCCCCTCTCTGATGCACGCTGGACCCGATCGAGTGTTCAACATTTTCTGTAATTTTGTCCTGTTTCTGTTTGTTCATGTTTGGGTCTATCTCAGAGGTGTTATGTCATTGGAAGTAACCCTCTTGAAGTTGTGCTATATGTTTTTTGGTATATGAGACTCAGGATTGATGAACCTATAAGGACAACAAGTACAATAAGGGTTTCCGGGACCGGGGTCGCAGCACGTGGTCAAAGGGAGAAGATACCAAGGAGTTCAAAAAAAGGATTGTTTGGAAACTGCTTGTGGTAGCAATTGTACAATTCTGCCTGATGTGATTGAAGTATGGAATGATATGTATTAACTCCCAGTTAATAATAAAATCTTACAAAAATAATAATAAAATTCTTTTTTTGAAACAACAACTATGTGTGAGAGGTGTGAGACTGTGTGGGAGTCTCGGGGCATCTGAGGAGTTGGAGAGAGGCCTCTAGAATATAGTAGCTGAGAGGAGGCTGCTCAGCACCAGGCCCCGGCATTACTTTTAACAACTGGTGTTTCCTTCCTTTAGTGAAGCCCACCTTTTTTGGGACACGAGTCTTTGAAGACTATGACCTACAGAAGGTGGTGGACTACATCGACTGGAAACCATTTTTTGATGTCTGGCAACTCCGTGGAAAATACCCCAACCGAGGTTTCCCCAAGATTTTTAATGATAAGACCGTAGGTTAGTTCAGTAAGTTCTTCCTACCACTGATATTCAAGATGGAATTTTAGGACACTGAAGTTAAGAATTAGTGATGAGCAGTGGGTTTTGCATGATGCAGGATAGCGCTACTTTCATATAATTTTACCTGTTCAGTTTTTTTTTTTAATGGTTTTTAAGCTGCTAGAACTTGACATCTTGTTAATTCATTCTTCAGGTAGAAATCTATTTTCAGCAGTTACGTGCTAGGCTCTGTGCTAGGGACTAGGGGTAAACAAAAGAATTCATTATGATTCCAGCTTTCTTTTTTTTTTTCTTTTTTTACATTTTATTAGGAACTCATACAACTCGTATCACAATCCATACATATACATACATCAATTTTATAAAGCACGTCCATACATTCCCTGCCCCAATCATTCTCAAGGCATTTGCTCTCCACTTAAGCCCCTTGCATCATGCCTCTCCCAGAGACATGGGAGTCTGGCTGTTCAAAACAATAAGCAGTGGTATGTAAGAGTAAGTGGTTGAAACAGACAAGTCAAGTTAAGGAATTGGAGTTGAGAAGAGGCTGAGCAACTGCTGTCTCGTGGTTTCTTTAAGGGGCTCATTTTGTGCTTCCTAGGATTTAAGAAGGGGAGGTTCTCAGGGCAGCCAGTAGTGCAGCATTTACAAGAGAAAGAGTAGTTCCTTGATAGCCAACTGTACAAATGTGGACAGGCCACACCTTTGACCAAAGGAGCATTGGTTCCCTAGATGGAAAATGAGGGGCACATTGTGAGCATTTAGACCCCTGTGCAAATGGAGTTCACCTGGCAGCAACTTTGAGCAAAGGCCTTGTGGTATAGTAGTATCAAAGTGACTTCAAAGGGTGGCTTTGACCTGTTTGATATCCACCAAGGTCACTGTGTAGTCTCTGGAACTGTCTGTGCACAAAGAGTGTCTGTGACAGGAATCCGGCCTGCCTTTTCTCTCTCTCTGATCAGCTGCTCTGGGAGCCACAGACTTGGCGCTCTGCTTTTTGTTAAGTGGTAAGTTTTAAGTGGCTTCCGCTTGAGAAATAGACTCGTGGAGCTGCTCTTACAGGAACCGTTGACCCCCAGCTCCTCCAAAAAAGGCAGGCGGCTGAGAACACTTTTGAGAGGAAATGGGCCAAGGAGAAAAAGATTAATTGTGGGTAAGGGGAGATGGTTACTGCTTATTTTTGGCATTTTAAAATGATTCTTCTTATATTTTCCTTATAGGTGAAGAGGCCAAAAAAGTCTATGATGATGCCCAAAGTATGCTGAAAGCCTTAATTAGTCAAAAGAAACTCCAAGCCAGGGGAGTGATTGGGTTCTGGCCAGCACAGGGTGTCCAGGACGACATCTGTGTGTACTCAGAGGATGCAGTGCCACAGACTGCAAATCCCATAGCCACCTTCCATGGTCTACGGCAACAGGTACAGTAAGCGGCCTTAACAGCCAACATGTCGGTTTTTTATTTAAGCACAAACAGTGTGTAGATAAGAAATGAGCAATCAGGAGAGCCCAGCTTTAGTTAGAGAAAAGGAGCCAGCCCAATTGGCAGAGGCAGCTTCTTGGCACCAACAGGGATTAAGGTGTTTATTTTGTGTCAACCGTTGGATAAGAAACACTGTTCCTACCTCGGGGGGGGTCACTTGTCTGCAATCTCAGTCTATTTACCAAGTTTTTATTGATTCAAAAGTATTGATTTTCAGTGTGAGTTACAAAAATTGGCCATCATCTAATGTCTCCCTTTCTCCAAGGGAAGATGGAGGTCCTATCAGTTAGTGCTTGCCAGGTGCTGAGTTGGTTACCTGATATACCATCTTGTTTAGCCACACAGCCCATGTAAAGCAATGTCTGTTTTTATTTCACAGAAGATGAAAGAAAAGGCCAGTGGAGCTTTCTCAGAGTCCAATGTGTTGGGGAGACACAGCCCGTCTCACCATGGCTGTTCTTCTACACTGGCTTCCTCAGGGTGGGAAAAAGCAACACAACTCTCTCTCACATGCCCCCACTCAAACAAAGTACAAATCTTAGATGGGTATTCCCGCAGTGACTAAAAAGTCAGTGACCTAGTCAGGATTGGAATTTATCAGTCATTAGCAAAGTATTGCAGTAAATTCTTTTTGCAAAGTTTTTTTATTGCTTGGTGAATTTTAAGAAATGACAACTTCAGTCTCATTCAGAATGACACTTCTCTTCCTCCCTGAGCTGTCTGGCCACGTGGCTCTATAAAGACTATTGCTTCTGTGCTCTGCTGCTTTTGTCACAGAAATTGAACTCCTCCCAATCTAGATAGTTAACCTTAATGAGATCTGCAGGTATTCTTAAATTTGAGACCCTAAACAGATGCCACTGAGTCAAACAAGTGCAGCCTTACTGCTTGCACCAGTCTCACACACAGGATACAAGGTAGTAGAACTCTGACATAGTAAGGCCTTCCCTCCTTCCTAGGGAATTGGCGACTTTCTTTTAGAGATGTAACTAAGATTTAAAAAAAATCTGCTGCCACAGTCTTTCATCATTGAACTTCTGTGTCTTCCTCCTATCTCTTTTATTTCCAACATCATTCTTGTTCCAGATCATCCTGTGAGGTATTGAATATGACACTGGTGTAGTGAATTCCCTGAATTCCCAGAGTTCACCTTTTTAAAAGAAACTCTGCAAAGACCATGTTCATGTGTTCCCTATGTATACTAAAGAGTTCCTTCACTTCACTACACTCTGGAAAATCTACTGGGACTCTTCTGTTCAGGCACCGACTGCTGTCCTTTCGGAAGGACTGTGGATCTCTGTGACCTGACCCAGAGAGACTCTGTGGCCCTACACTGCCTTTTGCTACCTAAGCAGAGCCAGGACGTGATCCTTCCATGCCAGCTGTCGTCAAGCCTGGGACCTTTCTGTGCACCATTATCAATAAATACCTCCTTGCATGTAGCCCTTAGCTACTTTCTGCCTGAGGCTGTCCTGTTTAACAACTAGAAATCACTCAGCAGTCTTTAAGCTGCCCACTTGTTGATTGTGTGGTCATCAGGAGCATTGGTTATGATATCTGACCTCTGTACCTGCCACTGTCTGACCTTGAGCTAGTTGATCAAGTTCTGTATGCTTCATGTTAGTTGGTTGTAAAATGGAGCAGACGGTATCACTGCACAAAGTTTTGGAGTGGATTTGGCTCGTTAATTTATATAGTGCCTGTCATGTAGTAAGCACTCAGAAATTATTAGCTGTTAATCTTCTTAGCCCATATTTATTTTTAAATGTGAGACCTTGTCAGAAGACTTGGATGTCAGCTTGCTGCTGTTACTTGCTATTGGGCTAGTTCCAACACATAGTGGCCATGTTGGCAACCAAATGCAACATTACCCAGTACCTACACCATAAAGGCAATCAGTGATATGTGTGAGCTCATTGTTGCAACCACTGTATCAATCCATAGTGTTAAGTTTCTTCCTCTTTTATGTTAACCCTCTACTAACCATGTCATTCTCCAGGGACTAATCCCTCCTGTTTAAATCCCAAAGTGTATGAGAAATCAGCTTAGTAGCAAGGAAACATTAGCCGTCAGTTGAAAATGGATATGGATTAGACAGGTATCTAGCCCTATAGGGTGTCTCACAAGCAAACACTGCTGGGTGCTTAATTTGATTTCCAGTGGCCCTGGGACACCTTCATCACTTCCTGCCCTCTAACTGTAGCTGGCAGCAGTGGTTTTTATGTTGCTGCCTCTAGAGTTTACTAAATTCCTGTGGATGAAAAATGGATGCCTGAACATATTATCAGGAGGTTAAAGGATGAGCAAGTGAAAGGAAAACCCTCAGTGCGATTGGGTATCTCAGTGGTTGCAACAGTGGGCCCAAACAGCAAATACATGGGGATGGAGCAAGACTCCTTATTTCGTTCTGTTGCACACAGGATTGCTGTGAGTCAGAACTGACTCAGCATAGCCTATTAGCACCACATTTCATGGGCACCTGCAAACCTAACTCCAGGGTGGAGTATTGATAATGAATTGAAAACATTTGGGGGAAATTTCAGTTTTCTTAATAGTTTCATTTGCAGTTTCATGTGTATGATCTAATACGCATATCATACAATTAGAATGTTTTCTTTTTTCTTGTAATCATTGATGTTCCCCATTTTCTCCCAAGCTCCTCGGTCATACTCCTCAAAACCAAATTCACTATCATTGAGTCAATGTTGACTCATGGCGACCCTATGAGACAAGCTAGAACTGCCCCTAAGACTTTTCAAGGCTGTAACTCTTTGTAGAAGTAGAAAGCCCTGTCGTTCTTCCCTGGAGTGGCTGGTGGTGTTCAGCTGCTCACCTTGCAGTTAGGAGTCCAGCACATAACCATTGCACCACCAGGGCTCCCAGGTAATTATTACTTCAGTTGCTGACTCTATAGATTTACCTATCCTGGATTTTGTAAGCAGAAAATCATACAAGACAAAAGAAAAAACAACAACAACAATGACAAAACAAAAGAGAAAAACTTCCGTTGAAAAAAACCAGAAAATATTAACTGAAACAGCCTAAAAATGAGCCCAAAAAGAGATCAGATGGTAAACGCAAAACTGCCTTGGAGTTGATGTCGACTCATAGTGACCCTATAGGGCAAGGGAGACCTGTTCCTATGAGTTACCTGGATTGGAGTAAAAAGCCCTGCCTTTTCCCTTGGAGCAGCTGTTGCTTTCTACTGCTGACCTTGTGGGCCATCATCGCAGTTCGTGCCATTACACCGCCAGGTCCCCTGTCAGACAATGTGATGATACATTTGAGACTAACTACATTATCTGTAATACATTTTCCAATGCTCTGTCTAACAGCAAGGCTACCCACATCCCTGGGCTATGAACGGAGAGGATTCACCAGAGGCTTGATCCTTATGGGTTGACCGTGCACATGAATTTTGGCCTGCTGTCATCCAAAGCTTTCTGCAAACTGGTTGCTCACAATTTATTTATTTTAATCATTTTATTGGGGGCTCATACAACTCTTATCACAATCCATACATACATCAATTGTGTCAAGCACATTTGTACATTTGTTACCCTCATCATTCTCAAAGCATTTGCTCTCCACGTAAGCACCTGGCATCAGCTCCTCATTTTCCCCCTCCCCACTACCTTTCCCTCATGACCCCTTGATAATTTATAAATTAGAATTTTGTCACGTCTTACAATTTCCGACGTCTCCCTTCACCTGCTTTTCTGTTGTCCATCCCCCATGGAGTAGGTGATATGTAGTTCCCTGGAATCGGTTCCCCCTTTCTACCCTACCCTCCCTCCACAGGTTGTTCACAATTTAAGCTCTGATGTCATTCCTTCAGATTTGAATTTTATTCTTTCCAATCCTTAGATGACAGAGGCTAGTATGTTTTTCATGCAAACACAGTTGATGCCTCAATTAGCTAGTTAGCTGCTTGTTCGAAGACAAGCTTTTAATACCCCAGATGCTATTATTTCAGATAACTCTATGCCATCTGGTTTCTTTAACACATTTTGCTATAGCATCCATATCTTCAGTGATCTTTTCATGAAGGTGAATATTGAGTAGGGCTATGATTAAGTGAAAGCGCAAAATCTGTTCATATATCTATGGTTCATATATGTCTGTGGTTCAATTTAGAGACATCATTATTACTTTAAAATAGAAAATGTTATAAATCATCCTAATAGGACATAAGGTAATTCTGTTAATGGTATCATTAATTTAGCCAATGGTATAGCATTTAAAACACTGTTGAGAGAAGGAAATTATACATGTGTAGTCCAGACAATAATACATGAATGGTTGATGTATACACATTAAAAGATTTAATGATTCGACACTCTTTCTATGAATAGAGAGGGTTAGGGATAGGGCAAAACTTCCATTAACAATCATTCACAAAGGCAGAACCATCCATGCCTGCCAGGCTAATACATGTCTGGGAGAAAGCAAAGAGAGCGTTGAAATAGTAAATATGTGGTAGTCCCGGCTACCGTTCATTCACCAGCATCAAAGCAAGAGATCTGAACCAAAGTGCAATAATCAATCCTACAACCTTTGGATAGTAGTCATCTGCTTCTTCTCATACCAGGCCTTTTCAGCCTTAAGTCTGTGGGAATATGTCAGTTCCTTACAGCTACTTATAGGTAAGGTAAATCCCAGTTCACTCAGTGGCCTATTAAGGATCTGTGCACCTCAAAAGGACAAGAGTCTAAAGTCCCACATGTCTATATTTAGTGCCTCTAATCAGTGGAAGTTTGGCCAATGCATTAATGAGCCAAGTAATGGTTTCCTGACTAAGTTTAAACTCTGAAATCACATTTCATCTGTTTTTTCAATAAATAGGTATTAAAATCTCAGTTTTGATCAGGCGCTATTCCAAATGCTTGGACATCACAGTGAAAGGGAGGGGTTTGGCACCCCATCTAGGAAGCCTGGATTCACTTAAACCTATGAGATTGTTCCTTGTGTGTGGTTTGGAGTGTGTCTACATAAATACTGTTCTCTGCCCATTGGTTGGTTTTCAGGCTGAGAAGGACTCTGCCAGTACAGACCCATACCACTGTCTCTCAGACTTCGTTGCTCCTCTGGAATCTGGTGTGAGAGACTACCTGGGACTGTTTGCTGTTGCATGCTTTGGGGTTGAGAAACTGAGCAAGGCTTATGAGGACGAGTGTGATGACTACAGCAGCATCATGGTCAAGGCGCTGGGCGACCGACTGGCAGAGGTAAAGCGGCACTCTGCACCTGTGCCAGAATCTAGGTATAGGCGGGGGTAGGGTTGTATGGACAGTGATGGAACTCCGTACTAGCCATCCCTCGGGAGTTTCTGTTTATGTTGGAATCAGGTGCTGCAGACTTTAGCATTACAGACATGTTAAAATCGTCGTCTTTCTAAATGGGCTCTTCTATATCATCTTTGGTACAAAGAAAAAGCTTCAGCTGTGCTATAGTTGGCTGTCATCCTGAGAATGTTGCCGTATTTCCTGTACCTCGCTGTTATGATACGATATTTTCCCAGGGAACCTGAATGTTAACATATTTTTGTTTCGTAGTTCTCATTCTTCACTGCTGTCTTAGAGAAGTTATTCATCATACTATGGAGGGAATAGAGGAACCTGAGCCATGAGGTGGTCTTCGCCCCTTTTCCTGAGACAACTAGATAGGAACTGTCAGTTGTAAAGGTTTCATCTTTTCTCTATGATCAGCATAAGCTGCAGATAGATGGGAAAAGTCTTACTCTAAAAGGCCTGGGACCGCATATCATGAAGTGTGATCCTTCAGAGCCCACGTTTAGACCAACATAGAGCAGAAGAGCAGCTAAGGAAGGTGCTAAGAAGTTGAGAAGCCAGCCTGTATATCTCTTTGTTCATGTTTTCCCCTAGCTGTGGTCCAGAAGAAAGGGCTGCTCCACCTGGCTTTGAGTTTCTGTGTAGAAGGAGGATGGGGATGGTGAAGGCCCTCCCTCTGACTAAACACACTTGGTGCTTTGGCTCCGTAGGCCTTTGCAGAGGAACTCCATGAGAGGGTCCGCAAAGAGCTGTGGGCATACTATGTCAACGAGCATTTGGATGTTGCTGGCCTGAGGAGACTGTGCTACAAGGGTATCCGGCCTGCACCTGGCTACCCAAGCCAGCCTGACCACACTGAGAAGCTCACAATGTGGACACTTGCTGACATTGAGTCCTCAACAGGTAGGGGCTCCAGGACTGAGGAATGCTTCTTTTTATTTTATTTATTTTTTTAAAGATCTTTTTTATTGGCGGCTCTTACAGCTCTTATAACCATTCATACATCAACTGTGTCATGCATATTTGTACGTGTTGCCATCATTTTTTCTAAACATTTTTAATTTGATATCAGCTCCTCTTTACCCCCCTCCTCTACCCTCCCACCCTCTAAACCCTTGATAAATTATTATTATTTTCATATCTTATCTTACATTAATCACTGTCTCGCCCTCCCCCCCCCCATGGTTTCATTCCCCTGATGGACTTGGGGTGGGGGGAGGGGGATGATTATCTGTTGATCACTGCAATCAGTTCCTCCTCTCTCCCCACCTTACCCCTGTCCTCCTGATAGCAGTGCTCCCATTCCTGAAAGGTTTATCTGACCTGGCTCCCATATGTCTTGAGCTCCTATCTCTATCAGTGTACTTGTTCCAATCTAACCCAAATGAAAGGCAGGACTGAGGTCACCATAGTGATGTGAGGAAGCCTCAAGGAACAAGAGGAATACTGTGTGTTTCATCAGTGCTATGCTGTGTCCTGGTTGACTCATCCCTTCCTGTGACCCTTCTCTGAGGGGATGTCCCATTGTCTACAAATGGATCTTGTGTCATGTGTTAGTCTGGGTTGACTAGAGAAATCCGGAGACATTCATATGTGTATAAGAGAGAACTTCATATAGAAGGGTAATTGTACATTAAGAATACAGTCCAGTGCAGGTCAAGGCCGTAAGTCCGATATTACCCTATATGTTTTATACCAATCAATAAAGCCCTCTAAAGACTCACAAAACACATCCAATGACTCCAAATGCAGATCACAGACCAGTGGGTGGGAAGTCTTGTGGATCCAGTGGCGTTGTAAGCATTTCAGCGCTGGCAGGGTTCTCCACATGGCTTCTCCAGCTCAGGGCACTAGCATAGTTCCATGTGTCTTATCAGCTGCAATGTCTCCCAGGGAGTGAGTATGTGCCCAGCTCCAATGAGCTATTTATCTCCTTAGCACCTCCAAATGAAGTCATCAAGCTACGACCTGATTCACAGACTAGACCCTACCCCTTCACTCTTAATCTTCTCAAATTGACAACAGATTATGTAACTACCGCAGGTCTCTGCTCCAAGCCCCCTCATTCTCAACAATATGTTTGTTTGTTTGTGGTTTTCTGATGCCTGATACTTAATCCTATTGACTTCTCATGATCACACATCCGGTGTGCTTCTTACATGTGTGCTTGTTTCTTTGCTACATGGCTGCTTGTTTATCTTGAGGCCTTTAAGACCCCAGATGCTATATCTTTTGATAGCGGGCCACCATCAATCAGCTCTTTCCACCACATTTGCTTGTATACCCATTTTGTCTTCAGAGATCATGCAGGAAGGGTGAGCATCACAGAATGCCAGGTTGTTAGAACCAAGTGTTCTTGCATTGAGGGAGGGCTTGAGCAGAGGCCCAAAGTCCATCAAATACTTCAGTGTATTGCCACACACACTATATATATGTATTCATATATGCCAATACCTTCTAGTGTTATCAAAATAATGACAATCAAAAATGCAGAAGGGGTTAAAATAAGAAGAATTCATCCATTAACTCTTCCTTTTAGCTATTATGAGATTTCTCTCCATATTTTTAAATAGTGTTCCCACACCACTATTTCTAGATATATCCATTTTAATTATTCTCATTTTACCTATAATGAATGGGATGTTAGATATGTATTTCTCCTGCCCCATTTTCCTATTTATCATTTCATCTGTAATACTCAACGTCTTTGGACCTTCCTCTTGCAGGGGTACCACCTACTTCAACTTTCGTTATTGCTGCATTGCCAAAGTTAATATGAGTGTCCTCTTTGCCATAATCCTCTTTCATTTTTTGTTAATATAGATTAATTCAAATAGTTGAAAATCCAAAATCAGCACATAGCCTTTTGAAACCTAAATTCTTCTCAGCCCAGAGCAGAATTGATTCTGGTCTGCCTCCACTCGTGCCAGTTGTTCATCTAACTGCCTAGCTAACGAGTCAGATCCGCTTGAGGGCTCCCAGCAGCAGCAGCCGCAGTGAGCATAGAAGGAAAGATACAGGAGAAATCCACAATGTTTAGTAGAATTGTCAAAAGCATGCAGTCCAATCTGATGAAGTTGAAATAATCTAGTTTTACATGAGAGATTGTGAGGCTGTGTTAAGACTGGTTTATCAGAAATGGGACTAGGGAGGATGCAGGAGATCTGGGTTAGAGTCCCATTTCGGCCAAAGCTAAGGTGACCTTTGTCAATGCACTTAACCTTTTTATTGCTCTTCACCCTTGCCCATAAAATGAGTGGTTTATAGATTAGGTAGTGTTTACAATCCCTTTTGGTTTTAAATTCCTAAGAAAAAATACCCCTTTCCCCCCTCCCCCCTCCCTATATGCTATTGTGGTCTTCCCTAATGTGGTTACTCATAATCCTTCAGAGAACAGTCAAATGGTGCTCTTATTTCCAGGCATAGACATTCTGGCATGAGTAGACTTCGAAGCTGATTGGAACCTTTGTAGCTGGTCTTGGGGGTAGGGTTCCTTTTTCAGGCCTCTGCGTCCCCTCTTCCTTCTCCTTCCCTTGATTAGAGAAGAGCTGCGTGCCCTGAATTTGGTTATCACCTTGCCAGGAATTTGCTGGAGCAGTCTGCTATCTCATGTCCAAATAAGGTCTGAGTTTGTTGACAAAGCCAGGCACTTTGTGAGTACTGAAGACGGCCTTTTCCCCATGTCTCTCTTCTAGGCATTAGGTTAACAGAATCGCTAGCAATGTCCCCTGCCTCCGCAGTATCAGGCCTTTATTTCTCCAATTTGAAGTCCAAATATTTTTCTGTGGGGAAGATTTCCAAGGATCAGGTAAGATAACTATTGCACTGACATGGGGTTTGCCTAGTACTGCCTTGTTCTCAACAAAATGCTGAAATCTGTGTTAATTTAAATGTGAATAAGAAGAATATGAAGAACACACAATAAATAAAGGAAGAATATCAAGAGGATAGGATACAGAAATTTACCCATTTAAGTCTTATTTTATTTGAACTCATAATTCCCTTCCACTATCACTACACCAGACCTCACCTACATCCAGTCAATTGTCAGCATTTTGCCTTTCTGTTCACAGATAAGTTTCTCTCGCCGTTTAATTCGGTAGACTGCTGTTAAGACAAGAAATTAAATGCACTCAACATTTCTGCTAAATCTGTAGAAAAAATCATAACCACATTTGATGTAATGATCTGTTTCTCGTCTTTTGCAGGTTGAGGATTATGCTTTAAGGAAGAACATGTCTGTGGAAGAGGTTGAAAAATGGCTTGGACCTATTTTGGGATACGACACAGACTAACTTGACTTTTACCTTTTCTACACTTTGCAGTTCTTAAGGAAACATAATCCTGAGTGCCTTAAAAATAACACAGTTTACCCAGCCACAGGTGCCTCACCTCTAAATGGCTTCCGGTTTCAGAGGACTGCTTGCTTAGGCTTTAATAGGGCTAAAACCTGGTAGCATGCTGTTAGCTTGAGTGTTAAGGAGCTAGCTAGCTGCCAAAGTGCTCTGCAGGAGTCCCTGATCTCTCAGGACAGGGATAGGATGGAAGTGGAGGTCTTGCACATTTCAAAGAAGTCAGCTTGATTTTTTGCCCCCCATCTTTATTTTTGATCTAGGAGGCTACTCCTTTTATTTTCAGTAAGTTTAGGGGGGAAAAAAGCCTGATGCTAAGTTGAACAGAAAAATATGGTTGCCTGGCAAAATGATGTTTGAGAAAATGCTGTTTTAGACTTTGACATGGAAGAAAATGTAACTGCTATCTCTCCAGAAGACCTTATTTCCTAAAAGTTCAATTAAATCGTTGTAATAACCCCTTTATCAAAAGTCATTTTCTTTTTTAAAAGGAATTTATTTACCATCATTTTATTTATTTTATTAGCATGTAATTCATATGCCACATAACTCAATGGTTTAAATAGGTTTAAAAGCCATGTTCTTATATCTTGCTTGTCAGAAGTTCTTGAAATGTTTGCCCCAGTATGGTTAAAATGTAGTGATTTTATGTAAGAGACTTTGTCCCATAATTTCAAATACCCTCGATGCCATAAAGAAGATGAGGTAAGAGAGTGGCAGGATCCTCTGCCGTGCACTGGCAATGACTATTGTTCTGCTGTTTGCCACAGTTGAGCAGGCAAACAAATTGAGTGTCCTGCACAGAGTTGGACAGGTGGGTGGTGGGATGCCAGTCCATTCAAGAGGCAGTAAGAGGATGTAGGGACAAAATACTGAGTAGGGCCTAGTCCCTGTCCTGCACGATTGCCCTGAGTACACACCCAGCTCATTCCTACCTTTGATCCACAAGCTCTCCTCCCTGCTTTTACATTTCTTGGGCTAATATCTTCATTAATACTGTCTTCTTTTTTGTGCGCTATTCCAATGGCGCGCTCATGCAATTTAGAATAGGTTGATGTGCTTTCAGTTATTTCAGGGGGAATGCTTAGCCCGGACATAGCTTTGCCATGACTTGGGCAGATTAAAATCTGCTGCATTCAGACCTCACCCTTGTGAATAGGGATAACAATACCCATGCCTTGTGTGCATGAGATATGCAGTTTAAATTCAATGATGACTGTAAAGCCCCTCCAGAGCTTAGCACAGAGTAGGTGCTCTTGGGGGAAAATTAATGGAGGTCAATGGTGGTCAGATACTGAATTTAGTATTGTAGACCCTCTGTTTTTAAAACTTGATTTAATATCAACTTGGTAGGAGGAAAGGTGGCCGGGGTGGTGCATAGGTTACACATTGGGATGCTAACTATAAGGTCGGTGGTTCTAATCCACTAGCCATTTCATGGGAGAATGAAGCTATCTGCTCCCATATAGATTTACAGTCTCAGAAACTCTGTCCTACAGAGTCCTTAGTACTCAAAATCTACAGTAATGAGTAGGTGGGGAAGGGAGGAACCATTGCTACTCATTTTTCTGTGGGACAAATCCCTTCTCATGATACACTGGCTTTGTCCCAATAATAGCTCTATCAAATAGTCACCATGTACATTGAAAGCGAAAAAGGGGCGTGAACCTCTAGAAAAATGCATATCCATCTCATACTCGGTTTCACTTCTAGAGCACTATACCTGACAGGACATTGCTAGCCATTAAAGTGAATGAACTGTGCTATTGATACTTCATCTAGTCTGCTCCTTTGGTTCATGATACACTAGTTGGAGAACTTATTTTATCTTTCATAGCAGTTATTATTTTAGGCTTCGGTATATTTTTATGTGAAAAGAGGTAACCTTACAGTATCTTAATCTAATTAAGGTTTCTAAGAGTTCCTGATTTTATTAGATATTTACCCTATCTTCTCTCAGCTTGTGTGATTGAATGGGTTCTGTAAATGTGTTATTGATCTAGTCTAAAAACAGGTCCCTTGTTTTTTCTTTTTTTTTAATCATTTTATTAGGGACTCATATACAACTCTTATCCCAGTCCATACATACATCAATTGTGTAAAGCACATTTGTACATTCATTGCCCTCATTATTCTCAAAACATTTGCTCTCCACCTAAGCCCCTGGCATCAGCTCCTCATTTTTTCCCTTCCCTCCCCCTAATGAACCCTTGATAATTTATAAATTATTATTTTGTCATATCTTGCCCTGTCCGACATCTCCCCTCACCGACTCTTCTGTTGTCCGTACCCCAGTGAGGAGGTCACATGTTGATCCTTGTAATCAGTTCCCCCTTTCAACCCCTCCCTCCACCCTCCCAGTATCGCAACTCCCACCACTGGTCCTGAAGGGATTTTCAGCCCTGGATTCCTTGTGTTTCCAGTTCCTATCTGTACCAGTGTACCTCCTCTCGTCTAGCCAGATTTGTAAGGTAGAATTGGGATAATGATAGTGAGGGAGGAGGAAGCATTTAGGAACTAGAGGAAAGTTGTATGTTTCATCATTGCTATGTCACACCCTGACTTGCTTGTCCCCTCCCCCAGACCCTTCTGTAAGTGGCCTACAAATGGGCTTTGGGTCTCTACTCTGCACTCCTCCCCTCTTTCACTATGATAAGATTTTTTGTTCTGATGATGCCTGATACATGATCCCTTCATCACCTCATGATCGCACAGGCTGGTGTGCTTCCTCCATGTGGGCTTTGTTGCTTTGAGCTAGATGGCCGCTTGTTTACCTTCAAGCATTTAAGACCTCAGACACTATATCTTTTGATAGCCAGGCACCATCAACTTTCTTCACCACATTTACTTATTCACCCACTTTGTCTTCAGCAATTGTGTCAGGAAGGTGAACATCATAGAATGCCAATTTAATAGAAGAAAATATTCTTCCATTGAGGAAGTACTTGAGTGAAGACCCAACATCCATCTGCTACCTTAATACTTAACCTATAAATATTTGCGTATGTACATGACTTTATTTAGACCTCTATAAATGCCCTTTGCTTCCTAGCTTTTTCTAAAGACAACAAAATGTGCAACTTTGGGTGCCTTGATGTGTCTTAAAATATATATATATAGTGTATAACATGAACACAGTAAGCTCATCTGCCACACAGAGGAGATTTAGTGTATGCCAGGAGGGACAGCAAAACAAAACATTAAAAGTAGGTTGTTGTTAGGTGCCATCACATCAGTTCTGGCTCATAGCAATGCTATATACAACAGAACAAAACAGCCCAGTACTGTGTCCTTCTCACACTCGTTTTTATGTTATAACCCATTGTGGTGCCCTCTGTGTCAATCCATCTTGTGAAGGGCCTCCCTCTTTTTTGCTGCCCTGCTACTTTACCAAGTATGATACCTTCACTGGTGATTACGCTCACCTGATAGCATGTCCAACGTATGTGAGAAGTCTCACCACCCTGCTTCTCAGTAGCATTCGGGTTGTATTTCTTCCAAGGAAGATGTTATTCTTGAGGCAATCCATGGTACTTTCGATATGTTTTGCCAGTACTGTAATCTGTAAGCAAAGGTTTGGGGCGGGGAGGGTTGTTCAGTATTCCTTATTTAATGTACCAACTTTTATATGCGTATGAGGCAATTGAAAATAACATGATTTAGGTCGGGTACACCTTTTCAACACTGTACAGAGATCTTACACAGCGGATTTACCCAATGCAATGCATCATTTGATATCCTGGCTGCTGCTTCCGTCACGTAGATAAACATTATGAACCTGGGACTTCTTTGCATTGATCAGTACAGAAGTATATCCAGAATATTTCCTTATTATCATTATCTATGAATCTTACATGAATTGATTCACTGTTATCATATATTGTCTGATTAAATATCTCTTTTTTTTCCCTTTAACCGAGAAGTCATTCAGAACCTTTCTCACTACTGCTTGCTCTATTGTTTGAACTAAGAAGGCTTGTTTGTGGGTAGAGATCAGATTTTGTAATACACTTAACTCTTTTGAGATACTCTTATTCTCCTTCCATTCAGAGCTGAGCTCAACAAATAAGTTAATGCCTGCTGTATGCTAGTTATCTCCTCTCATTCTTTCTGTACCGCAGTGAGCAGTGAAGTCCGTGTCCTTGTGGTGGTGGTTGTTAGGTGCCATTGAGTCACTTCCAATCCATAGCAACCCTGTGCACAACAGAACAAAATACAACATGGTCCTGTCCCATCCCCACAATTGGTCTTATGCCTGTATCAATCCAATTGTTTGTTGCTGCCAAGTCTACTGTGACTCTTTTGTAAGCTTTTATATAATCAAATGAAATGTGGCCCAGCCCTATACTGTCTTCACAATTGTTGGTATAGTCAAGCCCACTAATGTGATCACTGTTTGCGTAACTTTCAACTTAGGGGGCTCTCCTTCTAGGTCTATATCGGACAGTATGTTCTTGTGATCGTTAAAGTTTTCCTTGCTGATTTTTCAAGTAGATTTCCCAGCCTTTCTTCCTCATTTATCTTAGTCTGGAAGCTCTAAAAGCTGCCTACCATGGGTGAGCATGCTGGGATTTGAAACAACAGTGACCTATCATCCAGCATCACAGCACAACAGATTTTCTTGTCCTTTTCATTCATTTTTCTTCTCTAGGGTTGGGCACTACTGACCACTCTTTTCTCAAAACTCTGCTCTTCCTGGTTCTCTCTAGATATCACTTTTTGGTTAACCTAATTTTCTGATCATTCCTTAGCTATTTTTATGGTTTTCTTTCTTCTGTTGACTTGACAATCTTATCCAGACAGTATTCACCCAGGCTTCTGTGCATGTGTTCTCTAGCTTTGCCCAGGAATGCATGCTAAAACCCACTACCATTGAAGTAGTTTACTCACTGTAGTGACCCTATAGGACAAATAGAACTGCTCCTTAGGGTTTCTGAAACCATAAACTTTTAAAAATTATTCAATACTTTTTTGGGGGGCTCCTACATCTCTTATCACAATCCATACATTCATCCATTGTGTCAAGCACATTTTTACATGTTACCGTCATCATTTTCAAAGCATTTTTTTCTACTTGAGCCCTTGATATCAGCTCCTCATTTCCCCGTTCCCTCCCTCGCTCATGAACCCTTGATTAGTTATAGATTGTTCTTTTCATATCTTCCATTGTTCCCTGTCACCTTCACCTACTTTTCTGTTGTTGGATCCCCCGGGGGGGCAGGGGCTTAATATGTTGTTCCTTGTGATCGATTCCCCCTTTCTCCCCCACCTTCCTGTTGTCCTCCTGGTATCTCTACTCTCATTGTCGTCCCTGAGGGGTTTATCCTGGATTCCCTGTGTTGCAGGTTCTTATCTGTAGCAGTGTACATGTTCTGGTCTAATCCAATTTGTAAGGTAGAATTGAGGTCATGATAGTGGGGGAAGAAAACATTAAAGAACTAGAGGAAAGATATGTTTCCTGTGACCCTCCTGTAAGATGTCCAATTGTTGACAGATGGGCTTTCGGTCACCATTTCATGTTCCTCCTCCCCCCCACCCCACCCCCTTCACATTGATATGATTTTGTTCTGGGTCTTAGATACCGCATACCTGATCCCATCAACACCTCATGATCACACAGGCTGGTGTGCTTCTTCCATGTGGGCTTTGTTGCTTTGGACTTTGTAATGAAAGTAGTGATACCAGGAGGGGAAGGGGAAGGTGTTGGAGAAAGGGGGAACCGATTATAAGGATCTACATATAACCCCCTCCCTGGGAGATGGACAACAGAAAAGTGGGTGAAGGGAGATGTCAGACAGTGTAAGGATAGTGTCATATGTAGTGAGGTAGGCATTCCAAACCAACCCATGTGTATGTTGACCTTTAGATATGACAAATGGGGACATGGCAGTCAGTGTAGAAAGGAAGGACTTAACAACACAAGTATTTTAAACAAGTGATGGATTGAGAGAATTTGATTTCTGCCTCACAACAATCAATTTCAAGTATACTAAGGGCTTAAATACAACATGCAGATTTTTTAAATGTTTGTATGAAGAATGCCTTAGAATAAGAAAAAATATACATAAAGCGCTAACTATAAAAGATGATTAAAGCAACTATATTTAATTAAAGACATCTTAGGCAACGTAAGCAATTTAAGTGAAAGGAGAATCACAACTTGAGGTATTTGCAATATAAATAATTAAAGGATTAGTAATATATAAATGATTTATATTTTAAAAAATCAAAAGGACTTGGGAAGACATTTTATAGAAGAAATGCATAGAGCTTATAAACAAATTTAAACTACATCAAAGCAGTGATAACTAGTAGAGTATAAATGAAAGACCACATAGAATTCTACTCTATACCCAACAAATTGAAAAATTAGAGTCTGACAATACCAGATGTTGAAGGTATATATAAGGCACGGTTCTCTAGTCAAGCAAAACCAAGACATGTATATTTTTAAAATTTCTTTGTATAGCAAAAAGGAATATAACAAATTAGTATCCACAGCAGTACAGAGAGCTCAGTCCAACTCACTTTTGTGAGTCAGTTAATATACTGAAGGTCTTTCTAACTCATGCAGCCACTAGCCCAAGACCAAGGAAGCAGACAGTAGAAAGATGAAATGGCAAGGTAGAGCAGAGGCCAGTGGCTCAGCATAGCAAAGTAGATCACAGTGGAGCTTCACAGGGTAGCAAGGTGACTGGCTGGAGGTGTGGCATGTGGAGCAGTGGCAGGTGAACAGACTGAACCCACAAGCAATTGACAAAGGCAAGATGCAGCAGTAGCACAGCATGGAATAGCAAGGCGCGGGACACATTCTGGCAAGGTGGTCCAGAGCACTGAACGACCTACAGGTAGCACAGCACACATGATGAGGCAGGCCAGTTTGCTTAGGCAGCGTGCTCGTCCAACCACAAAAGGGTGAGAGGGCACCTTCAGAGAGCCATATATTTCAGTTGTACCCCTAAGTGAGGTGATTGGGCTGTGACCTGATTAACAAACTGACTTCCACCCATATCTTACAGATGCTATGCTGACACAAAAACCTAACTCTCAGCAGATGAGAGTTACTACACGGGGTGTGTGAGGAGGCAACACTGTTCTAATGACAAGTATACCTCACCAAATTGAGCAGTTCTCTAGATATGTATCTGTCAGAAACTCCTGTACATATACTGCTGGAGCTATGTGTGAGTTTTGTTTTATAGTGATGGGAAAAGGCACTTTGATAAAGGGTAGGGCTGCAAATTTATTAAAGTAATTATTGTCAACACAATGTAACTAGGAAAAAGTGAATTGGCAGAGGTTGTGAGATAGATATATTCGCAGAAATGGTGGTCATGTGGGGGAAGCAAAGCAGAAAAACTTTTAAGACTGCTTATGCAGAGCCAAACAACTCAAGGGTTTTTATTTTTTGGTTTGGAGTTTTAGAGTCATATTTTCATGGGACCTCCCAGTTAATTGACTTTATATTAGTGCTTCTTTTCTACTTTCTGAGGTCATTAAGGTTTACAAGGGACCATTGAAAATTCAACAATGGTCTCTGTTCATCTGGAGCAACTTAAAAAGCCAGAGTAGAAAATTGTCCCCACAAATAATTGCTTCTTTTGCCATGAGATCAGAATTCATGGTGTCTGACTACCATTAGTGAACATTTTGATCAAAGATCTTGTAGAAGAATCCTGATCAAAAGAGGGAAGTGCAGAATAGAATTTCAAAATTCAAGGAATCCAGATTTTCTAGAGCCATGGACCCTGTATGAACCCATGATGCTATTGTCCTCATCTGATCTTTAAACCTTAAATATCTCCTCAAGTCATCTAAAAACCAAACAATACTTTAGCTTAACTAGTAACGAATGTCTTCTTTAAGCATTGAGCTCTTTTAAGCTCTATAGGAAATCAAGTTGACAACAATAACGGGAAATACTGAGCTTAGAAGGCGGTGAGTTATATTAATGATAAATAACTCAGAAAAGGAGGGTGAAAATGGTTACACACTTCAAAGTCAGTGCCCTGAATTACACCTGTAGAAATTGTTCATTCTATGTATAATTTGCTGTATATATTAATAACAAAAATATATTTCTAATATATGCTCATAGTAGTATTCACTAACAGTTAAGAACTCAAAAGACAAAAATAGCAGGTTACTAAAGAATGGACAAATAAATTAGATATATCCATGCTAAAGTGTATTATTCAAGAGTGAGCATGAGGTTTTGAGTAGAAAGAGAAAAAAGAGGAGTTGATATCAAAGTATTCAAGTAGAAGGAGAATGTTTTGAAAATGATGATGTCAACATATGTATAAGATTCCCTTGAGATCATTTTTGGATTTTTATAATATCTGTAAGATCTCCCAATAAAATGTTTTTTTTTAAAAAAAGAGTAAGCATGAGTGAATTAACAGCTATACTTCATGAATAAGTCAATGTTGGAAAATATTTAGAAGCAAAACATTCTAAGAGATCATATATAGTGTATTTCTATTAAGCTCAATACCAAATAAAAACAAAAATCAATATTATCCAGCCATGTATATGCAATAAAACTATTGTAGAATTGTTTGTTACTATTGTAGGATAAGAGAGGATTATACATATGTTAGTGTTCTCATTCTTTTATTAGGTGGTAAGTTTATGGTTGCTCATAATGCTTTATTACTAATATATATAGTTTTGTGTTAAATGTTATATTTGATACATATAATATACTGTTTAAAAGTTGATAAATTATAAAATGATAGGATAAACTGGGATGGTAGTTTTGTGAATAATGTTCTGTATATGTCAAGTATATTTTTTTAATCATTTTATTGGGGTCTTGTACAATTCTTATCACAATCCATACATACATCAATTGTATAAAGCACATCTGTACATTCTTTGCCCTAATCATTTTCAAAGCATTTGCTCTCCACTTAAGCCCTTTGCATCAAGTCCTCTTTTTCCCCCTCCCTCCCCGCGCCCCCCTCCCTCATGAGCCCTTGATAATTTATAGACTGTTATTTTGTCATATCTTGCCCTATCCGGAGTCTCCCTTCACCCCCTTTTCTTTTGTCCATTCCCCAGGGAGGACGTCACATGTAGATCCTTGTAATCGGTTCCCTCTTTCCAACCCACTCACCCTCTACCCTCCCAGTGTCGCCCCTCACAGCCCTGGTCCTGAAGGTATCTTCCACCCTGGATTCCCTGTGCCTCCAGCTCCTATCTGCACCAGTGTAAAACCTCTGCTCTATCCAGACTTGCTAGGTAGAATTTGGATCATGGTAGTTGGTGGGAAGGAAGCATTTAGGAACTGGAGGAAAGCTGTATTCTTCATCGGCGCTATGTTGCACCCTGACTGACTCATCTCCTCCTCTAGACCCCTCTGTGAGGGGATCTCCAGTGGCGGACAAATGGGCTTTGGGTCTCCACTCTGCACTTCCCCCTTCATTCACTATGGTAAGATTTTTTTTTTAAGATGCCTTGTACCTGATCCCTTCGACACCTCGTGATCTCACAGGCTGGTGTGCTTCTTCCATGTGGGCTTGGTTGCTTCTGAGCTAGATGGCCGCTTGTTCACCTTCAAGCCTTTAAGACCCCAGACACTATCTCTTTCGATAGCCGGGCACCATCAGCTTTCTTCACTACATTTGCTTATGCACCCGTTTGTCCTCAGCGATCGTATCATGGAGGTGTGCACCCAATGATATGATTTTTTGTTCTTTGATGCCTGATAACTGGTCCCTTTGGAACCACGTGATCACCCAGGCTGGTGTGTTCTTCCATGTGGACTTTGTTGCTTCTGAGCTAGATGGCCGCTTGTTTATCTTCAAGCCTTTAAGACTCCAGATGCTATCTCTATTGATAGCCAGGCACCATCAGCTTTCTTTACTACATTTGCTTGTTCACCCACTTTGGCTTCAGCAGTTATGTCGGGAGTGAGCATCATAGAGTTCCAATTTAATAAAAGAAAGTATTCATGCATTGATGGAGTGCTTGAGTAGAGGCCCAACGTCCTTCAGCCACCTTAATACTAAACCTAAAAATATAGACACATAGATCTATTTCCCCAACCTCATACATATATTTGCATGTACATGTCTTTATCTAGACCTCTATAAATGTCCTTTGCCTCCTAGCTCTTTCCTCTATTTCCCTTGACTTTCCTTCTGCCCCACTATCATGCTCCATCTCCACCTGGGTTACAGCTATACCTCTTCGTTGTGTTACCTTATCCTTGATCATTCCCTACCAGGCCTGCCACTCCCACCTCACCACCAATTTGGATCCCATGTTGCTCCCTTGTCCCTGGGTTTGTTAACACCACTTACTTCCCCCCCTCCCACCTCCCCCTATCCCAAATCCACCAGGAATTGTCGGTCCCATTGTTTTTCCTCCAGGTAGTTCATCTAGCCTATCTTATGTCAAGTATATTTTTTAAGGAAAGGAAGAACATTTTCACCCAATTGACTAGTAAAGATAGGGAGACAGGAGAGTAATACTAACGTTGCGTCTGGGTCTTGACCAATAGGACTAAAGCAGTATGTAAACTCAGGGTGGTAGAATATGAGGGTAAAGATTCAAAAGGTGGATGATGAGAGCTTGTACATGCAATCATATACACTGGCCTTAATCTAGAGCAGTGGTTTTCAACCTTCCTAATGCCAACACCCTTTAATACAGTTCCTCATATTGTGGTGACCCCCAACCATGAAATTATTTTCATTTCTACTTCATAACTGATTTTGCTACTGTTGTGAATTGTCATATAAATATCTGATATGCAGGATGTATTTTAATTGCTAAAAATTAAACATAATGAAAGCATAGTGATTAATCACAAAAACAATATGTAATTTTATATTGTGAAGTATTTATTTCTAATTACAAATAAATTAAATTTTGTCTTGAAGCATGGTGTAGCATGGGTAGCAGTCTTTATGCTGGGTACTCATATGTGGACGTATCTGCATGTGGGTGGACCTCCCTGGAGATGGATAGAGAAGCAGAGTCTTAGTTCCTAAGACCATCAGAAATTTGTGTTTTCCGATGGTCTTAGGCGACCGCTGTGAATGGGTCATTCGGTCCCCAAAGGGATTACGACCTACAGGTTGAGAACCACTGATCCTAAAGGGTGATGGGGAAGAACCATTAAAATAATTTTCAGCTTGCACTCTGAATTACAGATGTGAAGAGGGGGTAATGGGTGTGAGGTTAAAATCAGGTCAGAAAAGAGGGCAATCATCTTTTCTTGCTGGTCTGTTAGGGTCATGAGAGAGGAATAGGGAATCACGGGAGAGATGATTCCCAATATCTGTCTTTCATCAGTGAGTGTGTAGTGGTGCTGCTTGCTGAGATTGGGCATGTAGCAGGAGAAAAGGTATTAACAGAACAGATATAGCATGACTATTATGAATATTACTGTTAAGTGCTGTGTAGTCGGTTCCAAATCAGTGACCCTATGTTGGATAGCTACATAGAGCTCAGTCGTGTGCCATCTTTAAGCCATTGCTGTGTTTGAGCCCATTGTTGTGACTGTGTCAATCTATCTCTTTGATTGTGTGTCTCTTTTTCATTGACCCTTTGCTTAATCAGGCATGATATCCTTCTCCAAGAATGACTGGTCCTTTCTGGTAACGTGTCCAAAGTATATGATGTGAAGTCTTACCATCCTTCCTTCTAAGGAATATTCTGATTGTACTTCTTTTGTTCATTCATTTGGCAGGTCATGGTATAATCAATATTCTTTACCAACTTCAGACTTCAATTCTTCTCTGGTCTTTTCTATTCATTCTTCTATCCATTCTTCAGCATTGGCATGCTACTGGGGCGATTGAAGTGGAGACTAGTCAGGCCATGGTTGTGGGTGAGATAATTTACAGAGACCATAAAAAGAGCCTAAAGTGTAATTTAGAGGCCTAGAAGTGGAGGATAGCCATAAATACAGTGAAATGCTAAGGAGACCAGAAGAAGACCGTTTCAAGACATGGTAAGCAGAATCCAATGCTATCGAGTTCTGCTAATAGGATACAGAACACTTATGGCACTTGTAAGAGTAGTTGATGTGGAATTTTGAAAACCATTGCTAGAATGTGTTCATTGAAGTTTGGGAGAAGAAGAAGCTTTGTCAATTATTTAAAGATAGGTTGTAAAAGGAACATATCTTATTTTTACTTCAAAATAAGATACGTGCAGTATGCATAGGAAATTGTTCATAGTTTAAAACAAAAACCAACTATAGTCCAGCCCTTCAATGGGTCTGAAGGACAGTGAACTGGCCCCCTTTTTAAAAAGTTTGAGGACCCTTGCTCTAAAGCACATGTGCTGCCATCATCATTTTCAAAGCATTCTCTTCCCACTTGAGCCCCTGGTATTAACTCCCCATTTCTCCCTCCCTCCCTCTCCTGACCTCCCTCCCTCCCTCATGAACCCTTGATAAGTTATATATTATTTTTTCCATATCTTAAATCATCCTCTGTTGCCCCTCACCCACTTTTCCATTATTCTTTTCCATGGGAGGGGGTTCTAGGTTGATCCTTGTGATCGATTCCCCCTTTCCCCAACCTCCCCTAAGCCTCCTGGTATCTCTACTGTCCTTGTTGACCCTGAGGGGGTTATATGTCTTGGATTCCCCATGTTTCAGGCTCTTACCTGTAGCAGTATGTGCACTCTGGTCTAATCCGACTTGTAAGGTAGAATTGAGGTCATTGATAGTAGGGTGAGGGAGCTTGAGGAGAGTGGTTTATTTCACCGGTGCTGTACTGCCCCCCAACTGGCTCATCTCTTCCCTGTGACTGCTCTGTGAGAGGATGTCCAAGTGTCTACAGATGGGTATTGGGTCTCTACTCCATATCCCCCTTATTCACATTGGGTATGGTTTTATTCTGGGTCATAGATGCCTGATACCTGATCCCATTGACACCTCATGATCATACAGGCCGGAATGCTTCTTTCATGTGGACTTTGTTGCTTCTGAGCTAGATAGCCGCTTGTTTATCTTCAAGCCTTTAAGACCCCAGATGCTGTATCTTTTGATATGCAGGCACCATCAGCTTTCTTCACCATATTTGCTTATGCACCCATTTTTTCTTCAGTGATTGTGTCAGGATGGTGAGCGTCACAGAATGCTGGATTGTTAAAACAAAGTGTTCTTTTGTTGCGGGAGTATTTGAGTTGAGGCCTAGTATTTTTTTTAATCACTTTATTGGGGGCTCTTACACCTCTTTTAATAATCCATACATCCATTGTATCAAGCACATTTGTACATATGTTGCCATGATCCTTTTCAAAACACTTTCTATATGAGCCCTTGGTATAAGATCCTCTTTTTTTTTTTTTAATCATCTTATTGGGTCCAACCTTAATTCTTTTTTTTTTCTTCTTCTTTTACATTTTATTAGGGACTCATACAACTCTTACCACAATCCATACATATACATACATCAATTGTATAAAGCACATCCATACATTCCCTGCCCCAATCATTCTCAAGGCATTTGCTCTCCACTTAAGCCCCTTGCATCAGGTCCTCTTTTTTTTCCCCTCCTCCCTCCCCGCTCCCCCCTCCCTCATATGCCCTTGGTAATTTATACATCGTTGTTTTGTCATATCTTGCCCTATCCGGAGTCTCCCTTCCCCCCTTCTCTGCTATCCCTCTCCCAGGGAAGAGGTCACATGTGGATCCTTGTAATCAGTTCCCCCTTTCCAACCCACTCACCCTCCACTCTCCCAGCATCGTCCCTCACACCCTTGGTCCTGAAGGTATCATCCACCCTGGATTCCCTGTACCTCCAACCCTCGTATGCACCAGTGTACAGCCTCTGTCCTATCCAGCCCTGCAAGGTAGAATACGGATCATGGTAGTTGGGGGGAGGAAGCATCCAGGATCCGGGGGAAAGCTGTGTTCTTCATCGATACTACCTCACACCCTAATTAACCCATCTCCTCTCCTAAACCCCTCTATGAGGGGATCTCCATTGGTCGACACTTGGGCCTTGGGTCTCCACTCTGCACTTCCCCCTTCATTTAATATGATATATATATACATATATATACATACATATATACATATACACATATATACACATACATACACACATATTTTTTTTTTTGCATGATGCCTTATACCTGGTCCCTTGGGCACCTCGTGATCGCACTGGCCGGTGTGCTTCTTCCATGTGGGCTTATTTGCTTCTGAGCTAGATGGCCGCTTATTCACCTTCAAGCCTTTAAGACCCCAGACACTATCTCTTTTGATAGCCTGGCACCATCAGCTTTCTTCACCACATTTGCTTATGCACCCATTTGTCTTCAGCGATCCTATCATGGAGGTGTGCAGTCAATGATATGATTTTTTGTTCTTTGATGCCTGGTAACTGATCCCTTTGGGACCACTCGCTCACTCAGGCTGGTGTGTTCTTCCATGTGGACTTTGTTGCTTCTGAGCTAGATGGCCGCTTGTTTATCTTCAAGCCTTTAAGACCCCAGTCACTATCTCTTTTGATAGCCGGGCACCATCAGCTTTCTTCACCACATTTACTTGTTCACACACTTTGGCTCCAGCCGTTGTATCGGGAGAGTGAGCATCATAGAGTTCCAATTTAATAAAAGAAAGTATTCATGCATTGAGGGAGTGTTTGAGTAGAGGCCCAAGGTCCTTCCGCCACCTTAATACTTGACCTATAAATATAGACACATAGATCTATTTCCCCATCCTCCTATATATATTTGCATGTACATGTCTTTGTCTAGACCTCCATGAATGCCCTTTGACTCCTAGCTCTTTCCTCCATCTCCCTTGACTTTCCTCCTGCCCTACTACCATGCTTCATCGCCACCTGGGCTAGAGTATACCTCTTCTCTAAGCAACCTTACCCTTGATCATTTCCCACCAGGCCTGCCACTCCCACTTCTCTACCATTTGGGGTCCCATGTTTTTCCCTTGTCCCTGGGTTTGTTAACACCACTTCCTTACCCCCCCCTACCCCCCCACCCCAAGTCCCCCCAAAACTGTCGGTCCCGTTGTTTTTCCTCCAGATAGTTCATCCAGCCTGTCCTATTCAGACAGACCTGTGGAGTCACTAACATGCACGAAACTAGACAGAGGAAAACAAAGCAACAGTATACAACCAGACAACAAAACAACAAAAACAAACCACTGACAAAGAACAGAATAAAACAGTTCACAAGAGAAAAGCTTGTAGTTAGTTCAGGGATCGTTTGCTGGCCCTTAGGAGCGTTTTCCAGTCCAGTCTGTTGGGGCACCACGCCCTGGCCCCGAAGTCCACTTTCAGCATTCCCTGGGGACCTTGCCACTCCATTCCCTTGCTGTTCCGCTGCACTCCCCCAGTGATTTGCCTCGGTGTGGTGGGATCAGGTCAGGTGCAATTCCCACACTGTGTCTCCGGTGCTGTCCCCTGTATCGCCCTTAGTCACTGAGGGGCATCATGTCTCATAGTGGGGCCAGCCATGTTGTTCTCTCTGTGGACTGGCTGCTCTACTCAGGAACATCATCATCATGGCCTGGTGGGCCAGGCTGTGCTCCACTCTCTCCTCCTGCCCCTTCATCTGCTCCCGTGTGCTCTGATCAAATATGTCCATCTCCCAGAGCTGCAGAGTCAATGTCATCCTTTGGAAAAAATTCTTTTCGGGGGAGGGGCAGGAATCCACTTAATTTATGGTGCTGGGGTCAGCCTCCCCAACCTTAATTCTTAACATATAGATATGAGTTCATAGTTCTATTCCCTTCTCAATATATATGCCTATATTTACACCTCTATAAGTGACCTTTGCCTCCTGGTTCTTTCCTCTATATCCTTTTTACTTCCCTCTTGTCCCACCATCATGTTCGGCCTTCATTAGGGTTTAGTAATTCCTCACTGCTACATTGCCCTTGATTGAGACCCACTAGGCATCTTACGACCTTCCTTCTATTGATTTTAGTTCACTTGTTCCCTTGTCCCTGGTTTGGTTCCCCCACCCCATTTCCTTTCTCCCACCTCCCCTTCTCCAGTATCCCCCCAGAACCATTGGTGCCATTATTTTCATCTCCAAATTATTTATCCCTCCTATCTTATCTAGATAGACATTAAACGCAAAAAAACAGGCAAAGCCAAATAAGACAACAAAGGAAGGCAAAATCAACAAAATAATGACAACAACAGAGGACAAGAACAAAATAGTAGCAAAAAGAATGCCACTGACAAAAATGAAAAATCCTATAAATAGTTCAAGGTCTGTTTGTTAGCCGTTACGAGTGTTTTCCAGTCGAGTTTGATGGGTTGCCACACTCTGTCTCCCAAGTCTATTTTTGGTATTCCCCGGGGGTTTCATCAATCTGCTTCCCCTGCTGCTCTGCTGCATGCCCTCAGTGCATCCCCCCAGCGTGATGGGGCCAGACCATGCACTATTTCCGCACTGTGTCTCCAGTGCTGTTCCCTGCAGCCTCGTGGGTCAGTGAGGGACACCTTGTCCTGTGGTTGGGCTGGCCCTACGATCTTCCCCGTACGTTGTCTGCTCAGAGCAGGAACATTGTCCTCAGGGCTTGGTGAGCTAGAAGGGCCAGGATGTCCTCTCCTCCCACACCATCCCTTTGCATTTCTCCCATATGCTCTGCTCCTACGCACCCTTCTCCCAAGCTGTAGTCCCAGTGCAGTCTTCTGAGGGGAGGGTTGGAGGGTTGTCAACCTAGTTGGGACTGGGGCTGGCCCTGCAGACCTCTCTATTGGTTTCCTGGTATATGACAATATGTCGTATCCACATCTTTGCACATCAAGTTGAAGCCTGGTCTTTCTCCTCCTTTGGAGATATAAACAATGTCCTCTCCTTGAAAATTTTTTTAATCTGACTTTCAGAGAAACTGACTGTACTTTTTGTTTGTTTTCAAATATTAGTCTGCAATAAAACTGGCTTCTATTGCATAGGTTCCCAAACATTTTCAGAAAAAAAATTGCACACGGTCCCCCTAGCAATTAAAAATTTTTGTAATAATGCCCATAATCCAGGATAAATTATAATGTATGTACTTTTGCAGTCTCCCATGGGTCATTCCAGCATGCCCCAAGGGGCAATATCACCCACGTTGCAAATACTTCACACAATAGTTACACACAACCTCACCCTCCAGATAGATGTTGAGACCAGGAAGGGAGGAAGGGCAAATATATGATGCCATGACCTCAGGCACCCCACTACACCCCACTTGTCTCACCAAGTGTCTTTTCATGTGGCCCTCTCTGCAGCCCTCAACCCTGTCCAGAAATGGCCCGTTCACGTCTGTGAATATGTACTATCAAAAACTTTACTTACACATGAAAATTTTGACTTGGAATCATGCTTCTACCATATGAAATCTTTATGAGTAGAGAATGAAGGACCAATGAAAACCATCCCACAGCATAACACACTGAAAACATTAGCCAAAAAGAAGGATCCAGGAGTTGATAGAATACCAATTGAAATGTTTCACCAAACTGATGAAGCACTAGAAGCACTTACTGTGTATACTAGAGTATGAACCAACCCGATATCAGCTGAGGCACATAATTTTACTGAAAAAAACGCATTTAAAATGTGCTGAAGATGTAGTGAAAAGCTAATGGTGTAGAAAGCTAATGGTGCCCAGCTATCAAAAGATATAGCATCTGGGGTCTTAAAGGCTTGAAGGTAAACAAGCAGCCATCTAGCTCAGTAGCAATAAAACCCACATGGAAGAAGCACACCAGCCTGTGTGATCACGAGGTGTCGAAGGGATCAAGTAGCAGGCATCATCAGAACAAAAAATCATCATTGTGAATGAGGGGGTGTGTGGAGTGGAGACCCAAAGCCCATTTGTAGGCAATTGGACATCCCCTTATGGAAGGGTCATGGGAAAGAGACGAGCAACGATGAAACACAACTTTCCTCTAGTTCCTAAGTGCTTCCTCCCTCCCCCCCTCCCCCGCCACCATCATGATCCCAATTCTACCTTACAAATCTAGCTAGACCAGAGGATGTATACTGGTACAGATAGGAACTGAAAGCAGGGAATCCAGGGTGAATGACTGGGAGGGTGTGTTGAAAAGGGGAATCTGATTACAAGAATCTACATTTGACCTCCTTCCTAGGGGATGGACAACAGAAACGTGGGTGAAGAGATATCGGACAGTGTAAGATATAAAATAAGTTATAAATTATCAAGGGTTTATGAGGGAGGGGGAGCAGGGAGGGAGGGGAAAATGAGCTGATGCTCGGGACTTAAGTGGAGAGCAAATGTTTTGAGAATGATGGTAATGAATGTACAGATGTGCTTGACACAATTGATCTGTGTATGGATTGTGATAAGAGTGTATGTGCCCCTAATGAACTGATTTTTTAATGTACTGAAGAACTCGGTTTATACTCAAGTATATATGATATTCATCTATGCCAAGAAATTTGGAAGACAGCAACTTGGTCAGCTGAGTGAAAGATTCATATCTGAACCTATTCCAAAGAAAAGTGACCCAAAAGAATGCTCAAATTATCGGACAAATTCAAGTAAAATTTTGCTTAAGACCATCCAACAGTGGTGATAGCAATACATTGGCAGAGTGCTACCCGAGGTTCCCAGAAGATTCAAAAGAGGTCTTGGAACAAAATCTCTTACTGCTGATATCAGACGGATCTTGGCCCAAAGCAGAGAAAACTAGAAAGATGTTTACTTGTGGTTTATTGATGATGTTCAGGCATTTGCCTGGGTGGATCATAACACTGCATAACATTGAAAAGAATGAAAATTCAAACACACTACACTGTGCTCTTGCAAAACTCGTACATGGGTCCAGAACCAGTTGTGAAAACAGAACAAAGGACTACTCTATGGGGGAAATCAGGAAAGGTGTGTGTCAGGGTTGTATCCTCTCATCATACTTACTCAATCTATGTGCTGAGCAAATAATCAGAGAAGCTGACTTGTATAAAGAAGATGGCATCAGAATTGGAGGAAGGCTTAGTAACCTGTGATAATGCAGAGGACACACTTTGCTGGCTGAAAGTGAAGAAGACTTGAAATACTGATGAAGATCTGGAATTGTAGCCTTCAGTGTGGATCACAACTCGATGTAAAGGAGAGCAAAATCCTCACAACTGATAATAAGATAAATAGGGGAAAGATCAAAGTTGTCAAGGATTTTGTCTTTCTTGGTTCCACAATCAGTGCTCATGAAAGCAGCAGTCAAGAGACCAAAAGACAAGTTGTATTAAGTAAATCTGCTGCACAAGACCTCTTTATAGAGTATTGAATTGCAAGGATGTTACTGAAAACTAAGGTATGCCTGACAAGCCATGGTATTTTCAATTGCCTCATATGCATGTGAAATTTGGACATAGAATAAGGAAGTCCAAAAAAGAATCAATGCATTTGAATTGTGCTGTCAAAAGATATTGAAAGTACCATAGAGTGCCAAAAGGACAAATAGTCTGTCTTGGAAGAAGTACAGCCAGGGGTATTGTGACAGTTACATAATCTGTCAACTAGAGTAAAGGGGTGGAGTCTAGCTTATCAATCAGGCCTGTCAATAGCCAAAGAGGCCTCTGTGTGGACATGCCCTTCTGAGGAATCTGGGAACTCCTATCTTCCCCCCTGGAGGTAGACACACACTTTCGCTCTGCTACACATTCCTCTTGACAAGCCAGATGGAGCTGTGCTGATAGAGCCAGACCCCTGGAGCTGGAGGAACCACATGGAGACGCCTGCCAGCACTGAGATGCTTCCACTGCCACTGGATCCACAAGACTTTCCACCCACTGACCTGTGATCTTGCATCCGGCACCATTACCCACTGGCCTATGATGATCTTGCATTCAGTGTGAGTGAAGAGGAATTTATAGACTGGTAGCACACATATGGGCTAATATTGTAATGGGCTTGATCTGGGCTGGGATGTTTTCTCAATATACAATTTCTCTTTTATATAAAGCTCTTATACACATGAGTGTCTATGAATTTGTTTTTCTAGTCAATGCAGACTAACACAGAGATCCTTAGAGGCAAGAATGGTAAGCCTTCATCTTTCATACTTAGACATATGCAGAGAGACATCATGTTTGGTAGCAGGGAGGGGCAGGGAAAAAGAGGAAAGCCCTCAAGAAGATGAATTGACACCATGGTTACAACACTATAAGAACTCACGATGTGGTAAAAGAGCCGAACCTGACATTACTTAAAATAGAGGGATGCTAAAGTGAAGAAGATGGTTTATTCAAGGTGAATGAAAAGATGTGAGACAGCAGTGATTACAAAGCTAGGGATTATGTCCTGACAGAGATGTCAGCACAACCCTGGAACTATATGGGCCTAGTGCTTAGCTTGGTTGAGTCATTTAATACCTTTGGCATTGAGGGGGAAGGAAGATGCTAATTCTGGATGGTTTGTATCAGATTAGCAGGAGCATCTGACTTAAGAGAGCAGAATAATTATTGGGTTTTATCAAGCAAAAAATAAAAGCATGGTGTTTAATTCGAGATGCCACCTTTAGGGTTTTTTGGGGGTTTTTTTTACTTAATGTAAAGTTGAAGGACATAGGGGACAGTTAAGATTTTGGTATGGTGGAAAGAGAATAAATGCTAAGGACTTAGTAATGTAAGTAAGGACTTAGTAATGTAAGTAGCAGTTATCTGTTGGTATTTGGTGGGGTAAGAAAAGTTAATCAACTCTTGCCTACTATAAAATGAGGGCAAAAAAGGATTCCATCCAATGTTTACTATTGTCCTGTTAGGGATAAATGCAAATTATCAGGAGGAAAAACAATTGTGTACTAATTCGCTTTCAAATTATGACTACAAGTCTTATTACTATTTTCTGGTAAAAATCTGCGAGAAACCATTCATTTAACAAACTGCTCTTTAGAGATTTATAGATACAGCTTTCCATCCTGCCATAGCTATCTAAATGATGACTCAATTATTTTTTTCCTTCTTGTATTCTTTTCTAAAAAGTTGGGTGGATTTTGCTTGTCATTTGAGCATTTAAACAATTTCCCAAAAGTTTGTAATTTTAAACTTTCTGTTAGTCTGGGTAGACTAGAGAAACAAATCCAGGGAGATTCATGTATAAGAAAGAGCTTACTATAAAGAGCAATTGTATATTAAGAAAACATCCCAACCCAGTCCAGTTCAAGGCCATAAGTCCAGTATTAGCCCATATGTCCAAAATCAGCCTATAAATTCCTCCTTCAGACTCATGCAACACATACAATGATGCCGAATTCAGGAAGATCACAGGCCAATGGGTGGAAAACCTTGTGGATCCAGTGGCAGTAGAAGCTGGTTTGTGTCTCCATGTGGCTCCTCCAGCTCCAGGACTCTGGCTCCTGATTATCAGGTAGCTCCATCTGACTTGTCATCAGGAATGTCAAGCAGGGATAGTGTGTGTCCCACCTCCGGGAAGGAAGACAGGAATTCCCAGAGTCCTCGGGGGAAGGCCATGCCCATACAGAGGCCTCATTGGCTGTGACCTGTTTGACAAGCTAGACTCCAGTCTTCACATGTTACAGAGTATGTAACTGCCACGAATTTATATAAGCTGAAAACAAAAACATGCCCCTGCCTCACTAAAATGCCCTTTTGCTCCTCATTTAAGTATATGAGAACTGGTTCAGGATGGGGCAGTATTGGGATCATGGGGTCACTAAGAATTGGAAACAACTGGAGGGCACGTAACAACAATAAATGATGAAGAACAACAGAAGTGCTTTAATTATCACATGAAAATATGTGCCCTCGTGTTAACTGCTGAGTGAATTCTGACTCGTGATGACCCCAGGTGTTACAGAGTGTGCGAAGACTGCAATCTTAACTGAAGCAGATTTTCCGGCCTTTCGGGCGTTACTTCTGGGTGGGTTCAAACTGAAAACATAGGTTAGAAGCCAGGTACAAACCTAGTAAAAATAAATCTGTTAATCACCAAATAGTCTCCTGTCATTGACTCTGTCCTGATCACTCCTTTAGTTTGCATGCCTTGGCCCTTTCTCAGTCACTTTTGTGCTGCATTTTTAAGGACACACACATTGCTTTGTAACACTTACTGTTCCATCATATCAAGAAGAATTTATACAATCACTACCACAATCAGTTTTAGAACATTTTGTTTCATGGTTAAATCACTTTTAAAATGAGTCGTATAATCACAATTAGTTCTAGTGCTACCTACTCCCTCCCGCATACATTGTTGGCTCCCCCAATCCCCTCCCCTCACCCTCCCTAACTGCCACTCTCCACCACCACTTCCTCTAAATGTTTGCATCATTTATTAACTATGCATCCACTCCTGTGCTTCACAAACTGGAAACCCAACAAGAACAATTAAAAAACAAAAATAGTGGTATAGGTAAAATAATATAAAGATAAAATAATGTATGAAAGAAAAGACCATTAACACTTATAGTGTGTATTATTATCTCTCAACTAGAGTGTAGGGTATATAACAGGAAAAGAATAAACTCTCCAGCTTTCCTTGTATGTTTTTAGAAACCAAAAAGTTTGAAATGAGCAGATGCTTAGAAAATGCTTGTTAACTATTCATCTGACTTGAAAGGCACTGTGAGAGGAGCCCTGAGTCGGATGTGCTGTTTAAGTTTTCAGTGAAAGCTTGGTGATGAGCTGTAGGTTTTATCATATGTGCCTCTTCAGATGTCTCCAGTGATTACTAACGGGAGGACTTTGGGAAAGTTAAGTAGCCTCTCTACGCTGTAGCTTCTCCATCTTTAGAATAGATACTTCCCTCATAGGTGCCAGAATCAAAATTTGAAAATCCAGGGAAAGGAAGGGGAAAGCAGTGTTCTTCGGTGATAGGGTTCTTGCCTTCCATGCAGGAGACCTGGATTCATTCCCAACCAGAGTGTCTCGTACAGCTGAAACCCATCTGTCAGTGGAGACTTGTGTGCTACAATGATGCTAAACAGGTTTTAAGACCTTGCAGACTAAAACGAACCTGGAAGAAAAACTTAAAAACAACCAATTTCAGAAAATCCGCCAATGAAAACCCTAGATCATGATAATTCAATTCACAACTAATCATTCATATGGCAAAGAAGCAGGCATTTTGTTCTGTACCTGGTATCATCATGAGTAGTCAGCGGTCATGTTATTAGTACCCACCACAAAAAGCATTCAGCACAGAGCCTGGCTAAAATGATGAAGATGGCTTAAGGAGATGAAGAAGAAAACTACATTAACTAAAGCGTGATAATGAAGACACTTGGGAGACGTTCCATTTTTTTCAGAGCCATGCAACAAATATACCTCATTTCTTAGATGTGTGTAAATCTAATTAGACACTGCCAATAGCATAGTAAAGCTTAGGGATGTGACACCTGCTGTCGTGATGTGGTGTGACTGGAAATTCTCCAGAGACACGACCAACTCTGTCGATGCAGTGGGGAGCTATTACAATCAGGTTGCAAATTAAGAGAAGGTGTTTAATGACCTTTACCAAATATATTCTAACTATAGCAGTTTGAGGGATTAAGTACCTTCTCTATATGAGTTTTTATTTTAATTTCATATAGGCTCATTCCTAAAGAAAATCATAAGGGAGTCATTTATTTGTTTTCACAATTATGGATCACCTTCCTGTTACAGGATTCACATCTTGCAAATGGAGTCGTCTTGTCATCAGGGGAATTATATGAGAAATAATGGGTAGTTTATGTATGATAGGGTGAATAATTTCTCAAAAATATGTGATTAAATTAAGTGTCTTGAGTAGGAAACAATAGGGGCCCTCATTAAGTGTTGGTGAGACTTTAAGTTGGTGCAACTACTATGGAAAATGATATGATACTTCCTTTAAAAGGTTAGAAATAGAAATGGCACATGTCCCAACAGCTTCAGTATGTGCTATATATCCATGAGAAATAAGAGCTATGACATGAACATGTTTATTAAAACACTATTCAAAATACCACAAGGATAGAAATAACTTATATGTCCAGTACATTGGGCCTCCACTCAAGTACTCCCTCAATGCAAGAGTTCTATTAAACTGGCATTCCATGATGTTCACCTTCCTGACAATCACTGAAGACAAAGCGGGTGCATAAGCAAATGTGGTGAAGAAAGCTGATGGTGACCAGCTATAGCGTCTAGGGTTTTAAAGGCTTGAAGGTAAACAAGCGGCCATCTAGCTCAGAAGCAACAAAGCCCACACCGAAGAAGCACACCAGCCTGTGTGATCCACGAGGTGTCAAAGGGATCAGGTATCAGGCATCAAACAAAAATATCATAGCATGGTAAATGAGGATGCGTGTGGAGGGGGAACCCAAACCCCATCTGTAGGCAACTGGACATCCCCTTATGGAAGGGTTGCGGGGAGGAGATGAACCAGTCAGGATGCAGTGTAGCAACGATGAAACATACAACAACTTTCCTCTAGCTCCTAAATGCTTCCTCACAACCCCCACCCACTATAATCCCAATTCTACTTTACAAATCTGGCTAGACCAGAGGATGTACACTGGAACAGATTGGAACTGGAAACAGGAAATCCAGGATGGATGATCCCTTTAGGACCAGTGGTGAGAGTGGTGATACCAGAGGGTGGGGTAGAACCGGGTAACCGATTATGGGGATTGAGATATAATCTCCCTGAACAATGGACAACAGAAAAGTGGGTGAAGGGAGATGTTGGACAGTGTAAGATGACAAAATAATTTATAAATTATTGTGAGGTTCATAAGGGAGGGGAAAAATGAGTTGATGCCAGGGGCTTACATGGAAAGCAAATATTTTGAGAATGATGAGGGTAAAAAATGTACAAATGTGCTTTATACAATTGATTTATGTATGGATTGTGATGAGTTGTATGAGCCCCAAATAAAATGATAAAACAAACTTATATGTCCATTAATGGAAAAATGAGTAAATAGATGGTGTGATATGATACATACCACCAACATATTACTACTCAGTATTAAAGAATAACAACTCTGCAAAGCACCTCATAATGTAGGAAGAAAGACAGCTACTGTGACAGGAGTCCTGTGGATATTTGGCCACTTCTTCATGCAGTTTGTGCTGTCAGATTCTGCTTACGTCCGTTCTTGTATATAATACTTCTATTTAAGGAAGTACTCCTGTACACATCCAACTTTATAATTCTGTGGGTCAGACAACCCTGTTCATGATATGCACCACAGGCTGCTCAGTGACTTGGTACCCACAGTTAGACAATCTCTATTACCCAGTAACTATTTCTCAAAATAATCATCTGACGAGTATGGCAGGCCTTTGCTCCAAAATCCTAGGAGTCTGTGCTGTGATTTACTAATAAGCATCTGCCAACGATTCCAAACTGCATCTTTATCTTCTATTGCCCCTTCAAGCACTAAAGCGTCCATTGAATCATATGGCTCAGTGTGTATGGCAGCCTGAACCTGTTGCAGAACCTTCTCTTGTTCTGGTCCCCACACAAAAGTATCAGCTTGAGTCACTTGATGAATAGACTAGAGCAGTATCCAGAAGGACCCATCATATATTATGCCTCCTTTTTTAGCTGTGGGTGGAAGAAGATACAATAACAGTCTTCACCCAAGTAGGAATATCTCAACGTGCCTCATACCACTTGACCCCTAGAAATTTCACTCAGGTGGAATCTGCCTAACGGACAAGAAAGTCAAAGTAGTAATAAGAATAGTCTGACATATGGATTTAAGGAGCTTTGGCCACTTAGGCAGGGTGTGAAATAGATGGGAAATCTACTGAATATTTTCTTGATCTGCACACATAGAAGAATTCTAAATCAGGTAAAGTCTAACTTTCTCCAGAATAGAGAAGCTAATTTCCACTGTTTAACATATAGCTGTTTTAACAAAATTAGATACTTCCTCTTTACTAGGTCCACTCGGCATAAGGCCATAATTTAAAGCACCAGTGTGGCATCTTGTGGAAGAGAAAGGCAATCAAGGTCTCTGTGGTTTATTTACATTATGATTTGGAGAGGTGATATTCTTCTATGGTAGCATGGCAAACTGCTGAAGGCAAACTGCTTGTGCTGATCCTTAGAAAACAGAACTGAGGAAATGGATGTTGACTAGATCAATAATTTCATACCAGGTACCATAAAATGTATGTATAAATTAGTTCAAACAATGTGACAATTTCTAGAACAGCAGTTAACACGGTGTCACCGTATAGTTAAATTTATCGGAATCCACTGTCATTGCCCAAAATCTAGTTTTTATTACACAGGACAAATAAGTGAGTTAAGTGAGGGAGTGGTCGGTATCATCAGTCTGCATCCTAAAAGTCCTTGGGGGTGGTACTTGTAAGGAATTTTGGGGCGCGAAACAGAATCAAAGATCCAATCGGCAAAATTTAGAAGCAGGCTTTATTGGGAGGCTTGCAGGCGGATTCAGCAACTCAGGGAATTGAGATACTGAAACCACACTTTGGAAAATTTAGGCTGCGGTTTTTATACCCCTGCTGGCAGGCACAGCGGGGAAGGGTCCAAGCTGGGGAGGATCTGTGCACACAGGTGCTTCAGAAGGGAGAAGGTCTTGACCTTATCTATATGCCAAGGATGGCTAGAGTGGAGTGTGCATATCTTCAGAAAACATTCTGGCTCCGGGAGGAACTGGCTCCAGGAGGAGCCGGTTCCAGGAATGTGAAGGTTGAGCAGGGGAGGGGGAGATCAGTGAGAGAGGGAGGTCAGTGAAAGGGAGGTCTAGGAGAGGTGAATTCTGAGAGGCAAGCTGAAGGCACCAGATTCAAAATGCAATCCCTTTTGCCAAGGTCAGGCATACCCAACTCTGCCTTATAGTGAAAAGGGGCGGAGTCAGTCTCTTCTGTAACTTCTTCCTGCGGACACAAGGACGACGAACTCAAACCAGGGAGGGGATTTTAGGCAGAGTACTGGAATGCCTGGCCTGGCATAGGGTGGAGAGGCTGGTATTGCTGCAGCATCATCTGGTGGACTGCTATACGGGTGATCTCACGGAGCCGGTTTTGCAGGAGCTGAATGAGACAAAGGGCAATTAAGAGCAAAATTATAGCTAAAATTATGGGTCCTAGTATGGGGGCTAGGAAGGAGTACAGAGAAGAGTTCCACCAGGAAGAGGATTCGTCTGTTCTGAACCTGGTGTTTTGCAGCTTACGGTTTAGCTTGAGGGTCTGGACTCTAGTTTCCACAATTCCCCACAGCATTCCTCTTGGAGGAAGAGGCAGGTTCCTCCTTTTTCAGCTGTGATGAGGTCTAAAGCGCGGTGGTTCTGCAAGGCAACTTGGGCAAGAGAGGTTATTTGTTTCTGCAGGGAGGCTAGAGACTCAGCAAAGGCATCGATTGCCAGCTGGAAGCATGCGGATAACTTGTCTGCTGTGATGATAGAGTGTCCAAGGGTTCTGCCGCCGAGTCCTACTGCACCTGCTGCTGAGGCTAAAGAGATGCCCACTGCTATCGGGAGAAAAACTGCTCTTTTAGTATGGCAACTGTATACCTGGATGTATTTGTCCTGGAACTCAGCTGGAGTGTATATAGTGAGCTGCGGAACCAGAGTGACGGGCAGGCACAAAGGTTAGAGGTGGGACTGATGTTCAAATGCTTAGTGAGTGTATAGTTGCAGCAAAAGAAAAATCCTTCTGGGGCTGTTAGTGGTTTGGAGGGGACCTGGGTGACATTACATGTCTGTGCAGATGCATTGGAGTAGCAAAAGGGCACTTGAGTGTTTTCTGGTTAGATGTCTAAGAAATGTTGCGGAGCAAGGACAAGTATGGAAGGTACGAAGCTAGCGGAGGGCAATCAGTTGCAGGAAAAAGCGAGAAAAGGAAAGGTCGTTCATGGAGTATTTCGAAAGGACTGAGGCCGGACGGCTCCCGAGGGGCCGTGTGAAGGTGAGTAAGAGCAAGAGGTAATAGTTGAGACCAGGACAGCCGAAGTTCAAGTGTGAGTTTGGTGAGCTGTTGTTTTATGAGACCGTTAGCTTGCTCAACCTTACCAGAAGACTGGGGGTGGTAGGCTGCGTGGAGTTTCCAGCAGATGCCCAGTGAGGCGCTAACTGCCTGCCTCACCTTACATATGAAGGCTGGGCCGTTGTCCGACTGAATTGAAGAAGGCTGGCCAAAACGAGGAATGGTGTTTTGAAGAAGGTGAGCGGCGACTATGCTTGCACTCTCAGAGGAGGTGGGAAAGGCTTCGATCCATCCTGAAAATGTGTCAACCATAGTGAGGAGATATTTAAGCCGCTTATATTTTGCCATGTGGGTAAAGTTTATCTGCCAGTCCTGTCCCAGTAGGTGCCCTCGCATCTGGTGGAGCTGTTTATGAGGGTGTTGAGCTCCCTGGCTATTGGAGAGGGCACCAATGTTGCATTTTGCATGTACTGTGTTGATAGTGCCCCATAGTCCAGTGGGGTGAAATATGGGAGTTAGAAACTTGTAGAGATTGTGAATATCGGTGATGATTGTTTCCTGTTGTAACTTTGGGAGAATTAGTAAGTTATATTTGTATACCCACTCTTTTCATTGAGGAAGAGAGCAATACTGGGTGTTTTCCTGATCAGTGTAAGTTGGAGTGTAAGTGGGAGATAAAAAGCATACTGAGCTAGGAGTGGGGAAGTTGTTGAGCTAAGTCAGTAAGAGGATTATGCTACGTGAATGCAAATAGGAAGTGAGAGTCTGGGTGAATAGGAATAGTAAAGAAAGCATTTTGAGATGCAGGAAGGTAAAGTGGGTAGTGCTTGTAGGGATTTGGGAAAGGAGAGTGTAGGGGTTAGAGACCACAGGGGTGATGGGGACCACTGCAGCATTGAACAGGCGGAGATCCTGCACGAGGCGGTATTATCCATTAGGTTTCTGTACTGGTAAAACAGGGGTGTTACATGGTGAGTTTATAGGGGTGAGCAGACCTTGTTGAATAATTTGTCTCTTATGGGTTTTTTACATTTTTCCTGAGGATTGTGGGTGGTATGTAGCGTGAAGTTTTCAGTTAATTTTAAGGGAAGTGGCGACCTGAAGAAAAAGAGTGGCCATTGGATTGATGATCCAAAGGCCAATTTTATTTCCAAAGTACAGCTTTATATATGAATGAGGCAAGGGTATATAGCTTGCATAGTGTAACAATAGCATCCTGATATAATTGCTTTAAGCACAAACAATTCCTTGGGACTAATTTTATTTTAACAAGGGCAGCTGTGTTCTCAGTTTACTTAATGCATCTCGGAACTTGGGAAAGCATAAAGACACAGTGTCTTAAGAGAGTTACCAATACACTTTCGTTAAAACTCAGTGATTCTCTATAATTTCCCCTTTTTTTATTTTATAGCTAACACTGAAGAGTTAAAAGGCAGTTATCTGCTGAAGCTGTAGTTTCTCCCAAAAGCTGCAGGGCACAGAAGCAGAACATTTGATTAAGCTGAACTTTATGCAAGGTTGGGATCATCTGCTTTTTTCTCTTTTTATTACAAACCTAGAACAGTTTTACCCAGAACAATCGTACCTTCCTTACCACCTAGAACATTCTCAATTTTGTTATCACTCAGAACAATTTCAACTTCTTTATTACCTTCTCCATCACATCACATCCTCATCACATCCTTATCACATATTCTGTCACATCCTTACCACATAGTCATCACATCCTTATCACATCCCTTATCTTTCTTTACTGTTTTGGGGGCATACCCAGTTTTCTGACTCAGTTTGACTTGATCTTACACAAACTTTTACTTTTTCCTTACTTCTGCTTGGATCTGCCTAACAATTCCAGTTTTGTTTGCAATAAAAGTAACCTTAGGCCTAGTCGGTGGGTTTTAGAAATAGGGAACTGCAGTCAGTTGGGGTAAACCTCAGGATGTTTAAAAATTTAATTAATACTGGGGTGTGATGGGAAGCAACAGAGGGGGTGCTGGTGTCCCATACCTCTGGTGACACTTTTGGTAGGCGGGAAACAACAGGGGGCACCAAGGAGGTATGCTCCTGATTATCAAGCATAAGCATTAGGAGGTTAGGAGCAGTTGGGAGGCTAAAAAGGAAACAGAAGCCTTTAGCTTGGATACAATATCTCTGCCTAGCAACGGGGCCGGGCAGGAGGGAGTGACTAGGAAGGAGTGCGAAAACGGAGTTTTGCCAAAAGTGCAAAACAGAGGTTGGGTCTGTCTGGGGGTTGAGGGGGACCCATCAAACCCTACCACAGAGATCTGGGAAGGGAAAGTAAGGGCCTGAGTGAGAGGGGATTACAGAATAGGTAGCCTCCGTACTTGCTACCTGGAGCGTGACCCTGGGCTCAGCGAGGGTTACCGGAGTCGAGGAGCCAGGGCCTCTTCAGTCCATAAACCCCAGCAGCTCCACACCTTGCAGCTCTGTGCCTGGAGTTTCCTGGACTCGGCGCCTCGGCTTTGCTGGGCCGGGGCAGAGCCAGGGTCAGGCAGTCCGACTTCGAGTGGCCTGGCCGTTTTCACAGCAGGCATGGTTTGTTAGGAGGCTTGGGGTTGGGGCAAGCCTTTGTCCAGTGGCCGTCTCGGCCACATTTGAAGCAGGCTCCTGGCGGTAGCCGCTGACTCCCCTGGGGAGCGTGGTGGCGATGGACGATGGACGGGATTGCCTGCCGGCCTTAGGGCTGCTACCAGGGCTTGGGAATGGAGGTTAACTATTTGTTGGACTCTCGCCTGGTGAGTGGCCTCAACCATCTCCTCTAGGGCGTTAAAGACTTTAAATGCCATTTTTACCAGATCCTGTATAGGGGTCTCAGGGCCCCTCTCAGCCTTTTTTAGCTTCTTTCTGATGTCAGGGGCTGACTGAGAGATGAAATGGGAGGCTAAAATAGAAGCCCCGCTCTTAGACCCTGGGTCTAAACGGGTATATTTGGTGAGTGCCTCCTGGAGGCGGTTAAGGAAAAGAGCCGGGTTTTCGTCTGCTTTTTGTGTAACTTTTTCAACTTGTTGTAATTAACTACTTTATTCGAGACTGTCCCCAGGCCCCTGAGGACATACCTAAGCATGAGATTTCTATGTGGGAGGTCAGACTCCCGGCAGGGTTGGTAATTCCAACCCGGGTCCTCTAGTGGGATGGCGTGCGCCCCCAGAGGGACGTCTGGATTAATGGTGTGGTCTTTGCTATCTGGCGTCCGGCCTTGGTCACCTTTGCATATTCCTCAGAGGTAAGGGTGGAAGCGAGGATTACTTGGATGTCATGCCAAGTTAAATCATACGTTTGGGAAATATAGGTAAATTCTTTAATAAACTTAGAGGGGTCTGCCGAGAAAGAGCCCAGACGGGTTTTTATTTGTGGTAGATCCTGCAAAGAAAAAGGAACATGGACCTGGACGAGTCCCTCCTGGCCTGCAACTTCCCTCAGTAGGTAATGGGCAGCAGTGTGAGCAGCTACCAGAGAGGATAGGGGAGAGCTTTCAAAATTGATCGGCGAGGATAGCCGGGAGCTGTTGGATGACCGGTCAGGCTGCGAGGAGGGTGGAGGGTCCTGGTAAGGTGGTGGGAGCAGCGCGCTGAGGAGTTCGGGTAGTTCCCCGAGAGTGGGGGGGTACTGGTTTGGGGGGCCTGTGCTAAGAGGATTTGACGGGTGGAACAGTGGCTACAGAGCTGGGATGGGAGGGGGGAACGCAAGTCCCAAAAAGCCTGCACATAGGGGACTTCAGAATCCTTACCAGTCCTCCTACAGTAATTGTCCAGGTCCCGTAGAATTGTGAAATTGAAAGTGCCAGTCGGGGGCCAATGAGACTGATTACCAAGACGATATTGAGGCCAGGCAACTTGCGAGAGAAAAACAAGCTTTTTCTTTTGCACGTTTTGGGTATATCCCAGGCTAGAGAAGTTTTTTAAGAGACAGCCCAGTGGAGTCAATGGGTCAATTTTGGACTGCCCAGCGCCCATGGTGAGAGAGGGAGGAGAAGACAAAGAGATTCAGCTTACAGACACCGCAGAGGAGGTGTGAATAGGAAACACACAGCTAGGTGAAACATTCCTAGGCTAACCCTCTGAGAGTTAGTCCAGTCTGGGGGGTTAGGGGGGGAGTGCCTGGTGCCCATGGTGAGAGTCAGAGGGAGTGAGCAGAGACAAGGTTTCGGCTTTCTGGTGAACAGGTCTAGGCAGGAGGCTCCCAGGTGTCCCCAGTGAGTCCTGCCTAGGATGGCGGCAAAGGAGAGAGGGAGAGGGATTGAAAAGATGTCTCAAAGACAATCACTCTCAGGCGGCGACCCCTGGGGTCTGCAGAAGGAGAATTCCTGGTGTGGCCACTCAGATGGGAAAACTCCAGTGGAGCTCAAAAGCCGAAACCAAGCCAGAAGGGAGTGAGAGGGAGATAGAGAGAGAGAGTGTGTGGAAGAGGGAGACTCACCAGGGCATCCGTAGACTGGTTTGAACACGTCCAAGCGTGGAAGGCAAGGAGATAGGGGGGCTCTCAGAGGACCCCCAAAGGAGGGGGGAGCCGAACGCCTATTCCGGGCGCCGCGCCTAAAGGTCCTGGAGATTTGGGGAGACAGGGGGGCTCTCAGGGACCCCCAAAGGAGGGGGAAGCCGCACCCCTATCCCGGGTTTCGGTACCAAGAATGTAAGGAATTTGGGGGCACGAAACAGAACCAAAGATCCAATCGGCAAAATTTAGAAGCAGGCTTTATTGAGAGGCTTGCAGGCGGATTCAGCAACTCAGGGAATTGAGATATTGAAACCACGCTTTGGAAAATTTAGGCTGCGGTTTTTATACCCCTGATGGCAGGCACAGCGGGGAAGGGTCCAAGCTGGGGAGGATCTGTGCACACAGGTGCTTCAGAAGGGAGAAGGTCTTTGACCTTATCTATATGCCAAGGATGGCTAGAGTGAAGTGTGCATATCTTCAGAAAACATTCTGGCTCCGGGAGGAACTGGCTCCAGGAGGAGCTGGCTCCAGGAATTTGAAGGTTGAGCAGGGGAGGGGGAGATCAGTGAGAGAGGGAGGTCAGTGAAAGGGAGGTCTATGAGAGGTGAATTCTGAGAGTCAAGCTGAAGGCATCGGATTCAAAATGGAGTCCCTTTTGCCAAGACCAGGCAGTACTTATATCAGGAATCCCTTCAGGAATGTGACAGTGCTTTTGGTTTACGATTTTCATAGGTAGATAGTTTTAACGGTGTCTGCTTGGCTTTTTCTACCTTAATAGCTTTCATTTCACATGTCAAGGAGCTAATGTGTGGGTTCTGCCAGTTGCTATATACATCTACTTCAATTTTACATGCTAGAACTGGAGAAGTAAGTACAATATTGGCTTGTAGACCTACTTTGAAAGGGACCGGAGCTAGGACTTCATTAATAACATACCATGTAGCCCCACTCTGACTCAGAAGTGATATTTTGTATCTCCTGGAATTAGTCTCAATTTAGGGCCAATATCCTATAATCCCTGAAAAGTCACCCAAAAAAGATCATAGATTCCTTTGGGGACGGCTTGGAGAAAGGCAAATAGTGTATATTTTTGGTGGTGGTGTGGGCTCCTTCATCAAGAGAACCTGGGTTCGTCTTCATTCAAGGAGTTGTGGGTTTGTAAATTGGCTCAACTCTTGTAATTGATTGTGAAACCATGGCTCTCTATTCTGAAGAGTCAAGTTAAAACTTTACCTGACCTATAATTCTGTTTGTGCAGACCAAGAAAATATTTAGTAGATATCACATCTATTCCATGCTATAGACACCCTGCTTAAATGGTCAGCTCCTTAAATCCATATGTGTCAGACTATTCTGATTACTACTTTGACGTTCTTGTCTATTAGAGTACCACACTCACCTTGTCTCTATTGATTAAGTGCTGCCATTTAGGCCCCTACCAGCACAAGTACCAATAAGCCCCATTTTACTTAGGTGTCTTAACTTAATTACAGCTATTTCCATTTTCAAATCTTGAAGATTGTCACAGCAGTCTTCAGGAATGCTGAGGCTCAATCCATAAACTTGTTTTACTCCACTGTGTGACCTTCAGGTACTGCACATATGGCTCTATGGTTCTATCTTGATAAATTGACTCAACATGCCAATATCCCTGAGCTTTGGGGAACAGTATATCAAGGCAGGTCTGATACCTCAAATTGTAGGCTACTATACAATCCATGCTACAGCGAGTGAAGAATATGTGCTTAGCACCAGCCTGCATGATCCAAAGATGATGATAACAAAATCCAAATATGATGAAGGAAAAGGTATCAGAGCTGAAATTTGGAACGCCCAACTGGTAAAAGGCCATGGAGAACAGTGGGAATCCAAAATGCATCTGCAGATAGATTAAGCTTTTGGCAGATACCCTCTAGCCATAGGCAAGGGACTGCATAAGCTTTACTGTCAGAGCTAATCACATACTTGATTACAGTGACTCAAACCATGGTGTAATATATTTGGTCAGTTTACATCCCTCTTGACCCAACCTGAACTTGCTCTAGATTCAGTTATTTCTCACTTGTTCCATGACAGGGACTTTTTCTCTGACTTTTTAAATATTAATGGTGGTCGTTTCTTACTCTTTAAAAATTTTTCATATTATTATTTTCTCCTTGCTGTTTTGGTTTTCTTTTTTTTAATTTAATAAATCTTTTAATTGGGGTTCATACAACTCTTATCACAATCCATACATACATCAATTGAGTAAAGCACCCTTATACATTCGTTGCCCTCATCCTTCTCAAGATTTGCCTTCCACTTGGGTTTGGTTTGGTTTTCATTGTCTTTTGGGTTTCCCAGTATGTGAAGCAAACAAGGAATGGATACATAGAGACAATAACTGATACACTGGTTTATCAGGAATGGGGCGGTGATGGTGAGGGTGTTCGGGAACCAAACAATGAGTGCTAGAGGGTAGGAGGAAGCATTAGAACTGATTGTGCTGGTATATATAACTCTTTTAAAAAAACAATTTACCTGTGGAAGTGTACAATATGTGAATATTACATCACGAAAATGACCCCAAAAAGGAAAGAAAACCAAACAACCTGTAGTTACCATGGGAGAAGGGAAAAGAGTTTTTGCTTAGGGGCATTGAGTTTATGTTCATGGTGGTAGAACCATTTGGAAAAGGCTATCAATAACGATTGAACAACACTAAGAGTATAACCAGTGTTCTGAATTATGCATGTGGAAGATACTGAATTGGAGAATGTTTTGTTGTATTTTTGCCACTATTAAAAATAAAAATTACATGAATACTAATAATAAGGAAGAAGAAAATGTAATGTACATTGTAATGATTGTATAACTCTTCTTATGATTGAGTCATTTAATTGAATGGCATCTGGATGAAGTGCCAATAAAACTGTTCAAACCAATCTGTGGTTAGTTGCCCTGTATGAATAAATTCAGACTTATTCAAATTTGTGTTCCTTGCACAATTATCCCATACTCTTAATAGCCATTATCACATATATTTTCTAGATTTCTGTTTATATATATTAGAAAAGTCTAGCAGTTCTTTTGGAGTATAGGGCATCTCTTCCCAGGTCACAATCTGTATGTCATCTTTAAGGACTTAAGTCTAATTATAGGTCTAGAAGCAAAAATAGGTGGCAGGCTGTTTCCCGGGAGCATTGAATGATGTCTTAGAAGACATCTTTCTCAGTCTATGCCTGAAACAATACCCCAGGTGCCTTATCAACAGATAAAGTTAGCCCATCAAATGTGGGTGTAAGGGATCATTGTTTTACTGATAATGGATTTTCAGACAAATCTGGAGTAATCTTCTCAAATGGGCTGGGGGGTAGTGCTCTTGAGAGGAGTGATACAATGGAATTTATGGTTATAACGCCCCCAGTTTCCTGGTTATCTCCGTAAGTGTCCCCACTCTATAAATTTCAAGATTCCATTTCCTCCCAATCAGTAACCTCACTTTAACTCCAGACAGGTTAGGAATTCATTTCCACTGTAATTAAACCACTCAGACAATAAGACTCTAGGTTTTGTTTTCAGCAACATCAGCTGTGTTACTTCAAGAAATAATCAAACGTATGGAATATTGTAAGAGTCCCCAATAAAATAATTTTTTAAAGGCAAAAAAATAAGATGAACTGTTAATTCACACATCACAAGTGGGTCCACATGGTATCATATATTGAGAAAGTAACCATTATAAAATCAGACCTGCTGCTGTGGACCCTATAAAACACATGAGAACTGTCCCATAGGGCTTCTAAGGATGTATTCTATGGAAGACTGCCACTTTTTTTTCAAGTGGTGCTCAACTGCTGGCTTGGGTGGGTTCAAACAGCTGACCTTTCTTTTAGTGCTTTAACCATTGCAACACCAGTATTCCCAAGCATATGTAGCCAGTCTACAAATATTACTTCCATAATGATACATTTTAAATGAAATAGGGGACAAAACAGAACAAGGACAGAGAATAAATTGGTATTTGTCAGATAACTGAGAATTTGACTCCAGAGAAACCAAAGTAAACCTTTTGAGGTGATGGGATGCTTCCTTATTTTTAAAGTGTTATGGGTTACATTCATCTATGTGCTAAAACTCATAGAGTTGTACACCAGAAAAGGTCAATTTTACTCCATGTAAATTAAAAAATCTGAACATAAAATAACAAAGGAAAGAATCATGTTTAAGACCTGAAGTGCTACTCAGTAAAGTTGTATGTAGAACATTGTCTTTGTGACCTATGTTACACCAATTGACATTGTTGTCCTTGAAACTATGGTCCTGATACCCTATGGTGTCTGTGGTACTTACATAATTTCATGTCAACTTGAAGATATAAACAAGGGTAGGGGTGATGTCTAGTCTGTCAATCAGGTCACAGCCTGATGCTGACTCATGGGGGTGGCCTTCTCATAAGGAGGGTCCTGGAAACCTCCCCATATCTGTTGGCCTTCACCTTCTTGCTGGTGGACCCTGATTGCAGCAAGAGCCACCACCTTTGGATCCACATGACTTTTGCACCCACCATTCTGTGATCTTCCTGCATTTTGCATCATTGCATGTGGCTGTGTGAGTCTGAAGAGGGACTTATGGACTAGTATGGGATTTATGGACTTGAGTTGGACTGGGCTGGGACATTTTTCAGATATATATATACTTCTTGATGTAAACCTCTCTCTTACACATATATAAGTGTCACTGATTTGTTTCTCTAGTCAACCTGACCTAACGCATTGTCCCAGTGATTCATTCCCTCAAGGAGTTTGGTTATGTTTAAGTAGTTTTCATAATTTTGTTTCCTGTATGTTCCATCTTATTTATGGATATATTTGTAGCAGTAAATACACATATACAAATATCTTCTGTCAAACCTGTATAAACTTGTGTGTATACTCTGACTCTCCCTGTCCCGCCTGTGAGTGTCTATCTAAGCATCTATTTGTAAATTCCAATTATATATAACAGTAGTTACCTCTGTTGTCTTTAACCTTGTGAACTTCCTAGTCTTCTCCTGTAACCACTATGTTTTACTAATCTTCCTAGTATTATGTATTGATTTTTTTCATCCAAATTATTACTTGTCTCCCCACCAATGACTCCCTAATCCCTTCCCCTCCTGTTAACCATCAAAGAATGTTTCCTATGGTCTGAAATTTTATTTTTATTTGCTTCCACTGCCACTGGATCCACAAGACTTTCAATACACAGGTCTGAGATTTTCCTGCATTCAACTTCATTGCATATGTTGCATAAGTTTGAAAAGGAATTTATAGATTGGTATCAGACATATGGGCTAATATTAGACTTATGGACTTGATCTGAATTGGCCTTGGGTGTTTTCTTTTTTGGGAGGTGGGGTGGAGGTGGTGGGTGTTTTCTTAATATAAAATTATTCTTTGATATAAAGTTCTCTCTTACATATATATGAGTATAAACACATGTGGGGTTAATTTAAGGGCCGAGAGATAAATGGCTCCGTGAGCCTTGCCTTTCAAGTTCTCTGATTTCTTGATTTGTGATGGTTGGACCAGGGTGGAGCTGCCTTAGCCAATTCCCTGCTTCAGCTGGTAAGCCTCACTTCCTGCAAGACATCCCTGAGAAGAAGCTGTATGGACCTAACCTGATGCAGTCCTGGATGCTGGAGCAGCTTTGTGGAGACCCCTGCCAGTGCTGAGATGCTTACATATTCACTGACTCAGCTTTCCTCCTGCATTCAGCATCATTGGGTGTGTTTTGTGGATTGGTGTCAGACATATGAGTTAATGTTGGACTTGTGGGATTGGGCCGCACTGGGTTGGGATGTTTTTTTGATGTGCACTTAAGATTTATATAAAACTCTCTTATACATGAGTTTCTGTGGATTTGTTTCTCTAAAGTACCCAGACTAATACAGAGTGTCAATGAATTTGTTTCTCTAGTCTACCCAGAGTAATAGAGATATGTCCTATTTCACTCTTATGCAAATGGTAGCCACCACTATTTCCTAAAGAGAGTTTCAGCTATTTGTGAAAGAAATGTTTGTTGCTGGATAGCTTTACATGTGGGTCCTCAATTCTGCTCCTTTGGTCTACATACCTAATGCATATCTGTACTAGTACCATATTTTGACTGCTGAGGCTATGTAGTAGGATTTGTACTGTGCTCATCTCTCAGTTGGTGTTTAGAGTTGGTATTTAGGTTTTCTATCTCTTTAAAGAATAATGCTGGAATCAAGATCAGAATTGCTTGTTTGTAGAGTGCTTTGGGTAATATTGACATTTTCACGATGTTGTCTTCCTAACCATGAGCATGATATATTCTTCCTTTTATCTAGGTCTCATTAGGTTTCTTGCAGTAGTACTTTGTTGGTTTCTTTTTACAGGTTTTTTGTTACTCTGCTTAGCTTTATTCCTAAATATTTAATCTTTTGCAAGGCTAATGTAAATGCTATTGTTTTCCTTCATTCCCTTATAAAACACTCTTTGTCAGCATAAAGAAATCTAGCTGATTTTTATATGTCAATCTTGAATCCTGTCACTTTACTGAATCTTTCCATTAATTCTACTAATTTTCTATGTCTAGGATCCTATGCATAGGATCATATCACTTGTGAGCAGAGAGAATTTTACTTCTTCTTTGCCAATTTGAATGCATTCAATTTTCTTTTCTTGTCTAATACCTCTGGCTAAGACTTCTAGCATGATATGGAAGAGGAATGATGCATTCTTTTCTGGTTGCATTTGAAAGAGGAATATTGGTGGTTGGTTTTGTTTATATCCTCTATACTATGTTGATTAATTCTCTTTCTATTCCTATTATGTTGGGTTTTTTAAATTAAGAATGGTTGTTGAAGTTTGTCAAATGTCCTTTCTGTATCAGTTTATCTCATTATGTGGTTCATTTCTTTTGTTTTCATTATGTGATGGATTACATTAGAAAAATATTGAAACCCTACTTGGTCATGATCCATTATTTTGGCTTATTTTGGGTGCATTATTTATGAATATAGCTAGCGTTTTGTTGAACATATTTTGCAACTATGCTCATGAAGGATATTGTTCTGTAATTTTTTTATTAATGATGACTCTGCTTGGTTTGGGTATCAGAGTATTGCATACTTCATAAAATAAAATTGAAAAGGGTCTATACTTTTCTATGTTCTATAATTTTTTCAGTAGAATTACTTCCTGCTCTTCTATGAATGTTTGGTAGACTCCAATAGTGAAACTGTCGGAGGTAGGACTTTTGTGGTTGTTTTTGTTGAGCGTTTTAAATAACTCAATCAATGTTTTCTCTTGTCATGAGTCTGTTAAGGTTTTTTGCTTCAGTTGGTGTTTGCTTAGGTAGGTAATGTGTGTCTAGAAATTTTCCCATTTCTCCCATTGTTCTTGCTAGGTGCTGTTGAGTCTTTTTTGACTCATAATGTGGAACAGAATGAAACACTGCCCATCCTGTGTCATCCTCATAGATTTTCCTATATTTTAGCACAATGTCAATCCATCCTATTGTGGAGCTTCCTCTTTTTTTGTTGTCTGTTCAGTTTACCAAAAATGATATCCTTTTCCAGGATTGGTCTCTCCTCGTAAAATGAGACTGAAAATATGTGATACATAGTGTTGCCTTGTTTGCTTCTAAGGAGCAGTCTTGTTGAACTTCCAAGACAAATTGGTTTATTCTTTTGGCAGTCCATGGTACTTTCAATATTCTTTGCTACCACCATAATTCAAACAAGTCAATTCCCCTTTGGTTATCCTTGTTCAAGGTCCAACTTCTACATGCATATGTAATGATTCAAAATATTGGATCTTGCATCAGGCACACCTTAGTGACATCATAGCTTTTGAACTAAAAAGGTTTTATGCAGCATATTTACCCCCATACACTGCATCATTTGATTCCTTGATTGCTGGTTCTATGGGCATTGTTTAGGAGCCACACAATATGAAATCCCGTTTAGTTGTCAAACTTCAATCTTTTCACTAGTTATCATGATGTTACCTATTATTCCAGTTGTGAGGATTTTGGTTTTCTTTACATTAAGTTGTGATCCATATTGAAGGATGAAATATTTTATCCTCATGAGGAAGGTTTAATATAAAGGCAGCAGATGCACACTGGGTCTCCTCTCAAGTACTCTCTCAATGCAAGAACAATTTGTTCAATTAAATTGGCATTCCGTGACACACACCTTCCCAACACAATTGCCGAAGACAAAACAGGTGCATAAGCAAATGCAGTGAAGAAAGCTGATAGTGCCCAGCTATCAAAAGATGTAGCATCTGGGATTTTAAAGGCTTGAAGTCAACAAGCCGTTATCTAGCTTAGAAGCAACAAAGCCCACATGAAAGAAGCATACCAGCCTGTGTGATTACGAGTTGTCAAATGGATTAGGTATCAGGCATCAAAGAACAAAAAATCATATCATGGTAAATGAGGGGCAGTGCAGATTGGGGACCCAAAGCCCATCTGTAGGCAACTGTAGGGTCATGGGAGGAGATGAGCCAGTCAGGGTGCAGTGTAGCAATGATGAAATATACAAATTTCCTCTAGTTCTTAAATGTTTCCCCCACTATCATGATCCCAATTCTACCTTACAAATCCAGCTAGACCAGAGGATGTACACTGGCACAGATAGGAACCAGAAACACAGGGAATCCAGGACAGATGATACCTTCAGGACCAGTGGTGAGAGCAGTGATACCAGAGGGTGGAGGGAAGGTGGGGTAGAAAGGGGGAACTGATTATAGGGATCTACATATAACCTCCTCTCTTGGGGATGGACAACAGGGAAGTGGGTGAGGAGAGGCATTGGACAGTGTAAATATGACAAAATAATAATAATTTATGAATTATAAAGGGTTCAAGAGGGAAGGGGGAGCAAGGAGGGAGGAGAAAAATTGAGGCGCTGATATCAAGGGCTCAAGTAGAAAGCAAGTGTTTTGAGAATTATGAGGGCAGCAAATGTACAAATGTGCTTGCCATATAGTGGATGTGATAAGAGTTATATGAGCCCCAATAAAATGATTTTAAAAATAAAATTTAATTAAAAAAATACAAACTTTCAGCAAGTAAAAAGCTATCTGCAATATCTCAGGTTGTTGATAAACCTCCATACCTGATGCCTCTTTCTTTGACATATAGTCCATATAGTCCAGTGTCTTAGATTATTTGTTCAACATACAGATTAAATAATGATAAAAAATACACAACCCTGACGCAAGCCTTTCCTGATTTTAAACCATGCAGTAATCCCTTGTTTTATTTGAAAGATTATGCAGGTTCTATTGGGAGAATGGAGAATATCTGGGAAAAGTTACATGGGAAGTGCCTGTGATAATATAAATGCTCTCATTGGTCTGAGGGGGTGGCCCCAATTCCAACTACGTGGACAGCCCCACCACCCCCACCTGAAGAATTCATTTCAGAGGACAGCACTGAAGCTCAGGGAGAGGGACATGTCTGATCAAAGCATAAAAGAACAAATGAAGGGGGAGGAAGAGAGAATGGAGCACATCCTGGTCCACCAAGCCCTGAGGATGGTATTGCTGCTCAGAGCAGCCAATGCACAGAGAGGATCATAGAGCCAGCCCCACTAGGAGACACAATATCCCTCACTGACCCAAAACACTACGTGGAGCAACACCGGAGACACAGTGCAGGAATTGTGCCAGATCTGACCCCACCTCACGACTAGGGTCGTGCATAAGAACAGCAAGGGGAGCAGAGCAATGAAGTCTTCAGAGAATATCAAAAATAGACTTAGGAGCCAGGGCATGGCACCCCATCAGGCTTCACTGGAAAATACTCCTAAAGGGCAACAAACAGACCATAATTATTTATAGGCTTTTCTTTTTGTGTGTCATTGGTTTGTTGTTGCTGTTTTGTTTTGTTGCTTTTTTTGCTCTGTCTTTTTTGTGCATATTATTATATTTATATATTATATCTAGATAAGATAGGCAGGATAAACTATTTGGAGGAGAAAACAACAGGACCAATGGTTCATGGGGGGGGGGATGGGCATGGGAAAGGGGGAGGGGGGAAAGACAGACTAGATGAATAATCTGGAGGAGAAAACAACAGGACCAATGGTTCATGGGGGGGGGGAGGAGGGAATGGGCATGGGAAAGGGGGAGGGGGGAAAGACCGACTAGATGAATAGTCTGGAGGAGAAAACAACAGGACCAATGGTTCTGGGGGAACACGGGAGAAGGGGAGGCGGGGGTAAGGAGGTGGTGCTGACCAACCCAGGGACAGGGGAGCAACAAGTGATCCAAAATCAGTAGCAAGGAGGGTTTGAGTGGCCTAGAGGGATTCAGCAAGGGCAAGGTTACTGAGAGAAATTACTGAAATCCAAATGAAGGCTGGGCATGATAGTTGGACAAGAGGAAAGTAAAAGGAAATGGAGGAAAGAACTAGGTGACAAAGGGTATTTATAGAGGCCTAAAGACTGGAATGTACATATGTAAATATATTTATATAAGAGTGTGGGAAAACAGATCTCTGTACATATATTTACAGATGTAGTATTAAGGCAGCAGGTGGGCATTGGGCCTCCACTCAAGCACTTACTCAATGCAAGAACATGTTGTTCTATTAAATTGGAATTCCATGATGCACACCTTCCCGACAGGCTTGCTGAAGAAAAATGTGTGCATAAGCAAATGTGGTGAAGAAAGCTGATGGTGCCTGGCTATCAAAAGATATAGTGTCTAGGGTCTTAAAGGCATGAAGATAAACAAGCGGCCATCTAGCTGAGAAGCATCAAATCCACATGGAAGAAGCACACCAGCCTGTCTGACCACGAGATGTAGAAGGGACCAGTTATCAGACATCAAAGAACTACAAATCATATCAGTGGGTGCCCACCTTCCTAATACAATCACTGAAGACAAATGTGTGCATAAGCAAATGTGAAAAAAAACTAATGTTGCCTGGCTATCAAAAGATATTGCGTCTGGGGTTTTAAAGGCTTGAAGATAAGCAAGCGGCCATCTAGCGGAAAAACATCAAATCTTCATGGAAGAAGCACACCAGCCTGTCTGACCACAAGGTGTAAAAGGGGCCAGTTATCTGACATCAAAAACTAAAAATCATGTCAGTGGGTGCCCACCTTCCTGATACGATCACTTAAGACAAACGTGTGCATAGGAAAATGTAGTGAAGAAAGCTAATGGTGCCCGGCTAACAAAAGATATGGCATCTGGGGTCTTAAAGGCTTGAAGATTAACAAGTGGCCATCTAGTTCAGAAGCAACAAAGTCCACGTGCAAGAAGCACTCCAGCCTATGTCGAAGGGATCAGGTATCAAGTATCAAAGGACAAAAAAATCATATCATTGTAAATGTGGGTGAGCGCAGATTGGAGACTCGAAGCACATAGGTAGGCAACTAGACACCCCCTCACTGAAGGGTTGTCGGGAGGAGATGATCTAGTCAGAGTGCAGGGTAGTAACAATGAAACATATAACTTTCCTCTAGTTCTTAAATGCTTCCTCCCCCCCACTATCCTGCTCCCAATTCTACCTTACAAATCTGGCTAGACCAGAGGATGTACATTGGTACAGATAGCAGCTGGAAACACAGGGAATCCAGGACAAATGACTCCTTCAGGACCAGTGGTGAGAGTGGCGAAGCCTGGAGGGTGGAGGGAATGTGGGATAGAAAGGGGAATCAATTACAAGAATCTACATATAGCCTCCTCCCTGGGGGATGGACAGCAGAGAAGAGGGCATGGGGGAGACGTCGGACAGTGTAACATATGACAAAATAATAACAATTTATGAATTATGAAGGGTTCATGAGGTAGGGGTGGAGCGGGGAGGGAGGGGAAAATGAGCAGCCGATATTAAGGGCTCAAGTAGAAGGGAAATGTTTTGAGAATGATGATGGCAACAAATGTACATATGTGATTGACACAATGGATGTATGTATAGATTGTGATAAGAATTGTACGAGGCCCCAATAAAATGATTTCAAAAAAAGGAAACTAACATTTGACTAACTGATGTTAGATATAAATTGTAACTCTTTCAGATTATGTACAAATTGATTTAGAGACAGACTTGAAAGATATATGAATGAATGGAATTTATTCACAATGTAGAGACTACCTGTACAGTGTCAACAACCAACCCAACAGTACTTGCTCTCTTCAGGGAGGGTTGCAGGAACTCAACTTATGCTCTAAAGAGATGGTTCTTCCTCAAGAAATACTCGGATTTATCTTTTTGTGCTTGGAAAGAACCAGGATCTTGCTTCATCTCTTTTCTTGAATAAAATATGTGTGTGTGTGTGTGTGTGTGTATTGTTTGTAAGCATAAACATTTAAAGTCAGAGATATATTTGAGTTTATAGAACTTGAGAGATTTGCTTCTTTTATTAATTAGAGAGAAACACCCATTTATATGTACACACACATTCATGTGGTTAATTTTGTGCATTTAAAATATACATGTTCACGGGATATCTGCTTCTGTTCACAGAAAATTATGTTCATCATATATCCAGGATAGGAAATTGCTTCTCTATCACCCCTCCCACCCCCAATCATTTATATATAGCTCTCAAACTATAAACCAAAGTCTGTTGTTTATTTACACTTGAAGCAGGCAACAGCCTGCTAGAGGATGACTTGGAATTCACAACAAATTCACTACACACTTGTCAGCTGAGTCCATTCACAGAATGACCTAGTCATACAAACTGTGGATAAGCTTTTTCATCTTCCTACAATGCCAATCTGTCTAGAGGAGGCTGGGCTTTATGTAGATATGTTAGGGTATAGATTTCTCCCTAGGATATGCTTTTTAGTCATTTGCCTGTGACGTTTTTGTTTCTGTGTAAAGCCATCAGCTGTCTGGAAGTAGGAAATAGCCCAATGATACAGTTTGGGGAAGGAATAAAGATAATCACCATCTTGAGCAGAAAGGAATATGAACTATGAGCAGATGTAGGATAAATCCTCAGGGGAAAGTCAGCTTCCAGTGCCCAAATTAAAGAAATCAAATGTTTCAATGCCTGGGTTAAAATAAGGGGGCAAAGAGGGATAGCAGAAAACAGAGTGAGACAGAAGGCTAAAAAAAGAAAACATGTCTGGACAGGTGAGGACTTACTTTCTTCCAAAAATATAAATTGCTGTAGAGTCAACTCCAACTCAGGGCAACTATGTGTGTCAGTAAAACCTGTATTCCCTAGGGTTCGCATAGTTGTTTCTGAAGCAGATCACAGGCCATTTTTCTGAGGCATTCTGGATGAACTCGCACCTTCAACTTTTTCGTTGGTAGCCAAGCATTAATCATTTGTACCACCAACGGACTCATATGATAAAGTTGTTGTTGTTGCTGTTGTTAGGACCCATTGAATTGGTTTCAGCTCATTGGGGTTATGCACAACAGAATGAAACCCTGCAATATTGTTGCTATATTTGAGCTTATTACTGTAGCTACCGCATCAATCCATCTTGTTAAGGATCTTCTGCTTTTTCTGCTGACCCTCGAGTTAAAAAGACTACAAACATTGTCTTTGTCAGGGACTGGTCCTCAGCCCAATTATGAGCTCAAACAAAAGAACAATTGTGAAGATGGTACTGGACTGGGTAGCATTTTGTTTCATGTTATATAGGGTTGCCATGAGTTGGAACCAACTCGACAGCACCTAAAAACAACAACAAAGAAACAAAAAAATCTGTACAAAGACATCTACAGAGAAACTATTACAAGAAATCAAAAAGCACTGTACAAATCAAAGAATATCCTGTGTTCTTGTTAGAAAGACTTAATATTATGAAAATGCCGTTTCTACCCAAAACAGTCCATAAATACAATGCAATTTTGATTAAAATCCCAAATTAATTCTTTAAAGTAATGGAAAAACTAATGACCAACCTCATATGGAGAGGAAAGAAAGCTAGGATAAGCAAAAACAAACAAACAAACAAACAAACCAAAAAAACCTTCTAAAAACAAAGAAGGAGGCAGTGCACTCCTGATCTGAAAACCTAATACACAACCGCCAGAGTAGTCAAAACAGCCTGGTGATGGTGCAATGATAGATTCACAGACCAATGGGACAAGATTTAAAAAACAAAACAAAACAAAACAAATCCAGAAATAAAAGCATCTACCCATGAGCAATTGATTTTCAGCAAATGACCAAAAAACATTCAATGGAAAAGGGACATCGTACTTAACAAATGGTGCAGGCAAAATTGAGTGTCCATCTGCATAAGAATGAAACAAGATCCATACCTTGACCCATGAACTCAAGATGAATTAGAGACTTACATATAAACCCCAGAAATATAAGGCTCATCAATGAGAAAATTGGGATGAACTTAAGTGAATACACAGTGTGGTAAATCATATTGTCTAGAGAAACAAACCAATGACACTTATCTATGGATAAGAAATGACTTCCTATTAAGAAGTTACTTTTCATCAAGAAGGTGCCCAGCCCAGTCCAATTCAATTTCACAGATTTAATGCTATCCCGGCCCTCTTAAAGTACATTGAGCTGCAAGACAATTATGCACTAGAGGGAAGCAGGAATCAGGCAGATCACAGGCAGGCTGGTGTAGCCTCATGGACCCCAGGTCCTAAGAGGGATGGCAAGGCACTGAAAGCTCTCAGAGTTCGGTGGTCCACATGGGGCAAACCCTAGAGGCAGGGATAGAGTCCCAATGGAGGCCCAGCAAGAGGAAGGTGAAGTGACAGAGAAAGAGGCAGTTTCCTGAGTTCCTATCTCTTATTCAAAAGGACACAACCTCAAAGAGGTGTCATCCAGCTATCACTAGGAGTACTATACTAGAAGTACTACACTAGGAGTTGGCTAGGACTGTCTAGTTGACATAAAATCACCAAACTATCACACACAGACTACCAAGTATAATAAAGGAAGCATACACAGTGGAATGCAAAATAGACCACTGGTAATCTATTAAAAATAAAACACGTACATCAAAAAAGTAAAACCAGAGCCCACAAATTGGGAAAAAATCTTTGTCAGTGACTCAATATTACTAAAATCTATATAATACTGCAACATTTCAATAAGAAGCCAACAAATCATGTAATCAAATGGTGAGCAAGAGCCATGAATAGACAATTCACAAAGGATGACACTTTTTTCATTTCCCACTCCTGAAATCCCCTGCTCTCCCTATCACCCACTCCCACCCACGCATCCCATATACATTCCTGTATTAGTTATCATCAAAATGTGCCCACTTCTCCTGTGAGTCCCAACTGTGAAACCCAATAGAAACAATAAAAACCAAATTTGAAATAAGGTGGTAAGGATAAAAGAATAAATAATATAAAGACCAAAATACAAATGATGACTAAGAAAGAAAAAAACCCTCATCAACATCTTTGGATAACACAATCTGGTGTGTTTCTTCTGTGTGGATTTAGTTGATAGCTACATTTAGATAGCTGCTTGCTTAAATACAAGCCTTTAAGACCTCAGAAACTATTCCAATTGATAGTTCCAATATCCAATTGATTGATTCCTCTATTCATCATCTGCTTTCTTCACCGCACTTTGCTGTAGCACCCTCATCTTCAGTGATCCTTTCATGAAGGTGAGTATTGAGCAGGGCCATGTTATCAGAACTAAGTGTTCTTGAATTGGGGCTAGAGTTAAGTAGTAGCCCAGGCTCCATCTGCTTGTCCATGGCATTTGCATGTCTCAGACTTATTTTGGTGGTTGTAATATTTCAAAAATCACAACCCTATAATACCAATTGCATCAGTTGCAGCCACAAGCCAACCATCAAACAAACAGAACCCCCCCTCACACACACACACACGCACAAAAAAGAGAAAAAATATCACACAAAAGCAAGCTACAAGCAGGAGAGTAAAAACCCATATGAACAAAGAAGAGCATTGTCAATCACCCTCCTGGGGTATATGTCAATTGCACTATTATCAGTATCAATTTTCTTAATGACCCAGCACTCCAAAAACAGGATGTGGCATCTGTATGAACAGTTTCACCTTGAGGCACAACTCACAGGTTTTTGTCCTACGCAGTTCACTCTCTCATTTCATTGGGCTCTGTTGACCCTAAGTATGGGGGTTGATGCCAGTGGTGGCCTGTCTGGGCTAACTCTCTCAAATATAGATCCCTGTTCAACAGATCCTAACCTGCGGGGTGGGCACTGAGGCACTACATGGATGGTGATCCTGAGTCCCCTTCCATCAGGCACCCAACAAGCTGGGGGTTCCTCCTAAAATCCAATGATTACCATTTCTACAATCTTGGGGGGCAGCTACTTTCTGCTTCCTCTCCCATCCAAGTACCCCAGCCCTCAGTCCAACGGTGTAGGCAGCTTTGAGGTAAGATTCAGTTCAGTTAGTGGGGTCTCTATGTTAATTCCTTCTGGTGTTGCCCCTCCATTGTGTCCTGCTGCCTGTCATGTCAGATTCCACAATAATCTTGGTACTTAATTTCAATATGGTACTTTCTAAAACAACTTGGACTAGAAATACCATGTGTTCCAGCAATACTTTTATTTTTGCATATACTCCAAAGAACTAAAAGAAAAACAGATATATGCTCTCCCATATCCATTGCAGCACAATTTACACTAGCAAGAAGCTGGAGACAGCCAAAATGCATATCAGTAGAAGAATGGATAAAGAAACTCTGGTACATACACAAAATGGAATACTCATTAACTCACTCACTCACTCACTGCCATTGAGTAAATGCTGAATCATAGCAACTCTGTAGGACAAGATAGAACTGCCCTGTGAATTATTGAGATTGACAGTGGAATTCTATGCAGCCCTGAAAAACTGCAATGAAGCCATGAAACACCTCATGACATAGATGGACCTGTAAACTATTATGCTGAGTAAATTGGGTCAATCAAAAAATCACAAATATAGGATTAATCCACTACTATAAGGATAAATATCAAGAAGAAGACTGGTATTTGCGTCACATCATGTAATCTTCTAATCTGGTCTCCTAAGCAACAAAGTAGAGAGCCTGCTGGAGTCAGTTTTTGAAGATGGGGACCAAGGGAGAAGACCATTCAGTTGTTGCCATACAACACTGTTTTATGGTCAACCCAAATCAACACACACTCCTACAAGAGTGATAAGCAAACCTTACTGGAAATTGAAATCAAGATAGGGGGAGGGAGATGTGTATTTCCAAGAAGGCTATCATATTTCTGTTGGGTAACTCAAGAGAAACAACCTCCCATGTGGAAAAGGCTTAACAATAATTATACAGACCCAAAAGGGGAGAATAAGCCCAGGACTATCTTCCTAATCGGAATTTTTTTTAAACCTAGCTTCTATCCAGCCCTTAGTGGCCCAGATCATGTACTGTGGACTACTGGGAGTTTAGAATTTGTCTTTTTAAAGCACACAATATATTTCTTAGGCTACACCAGAAGGATTCAATGTGGAAACTTCACCAAGTGAACTGGGATTTACTGCAAACTCACATGTAGATTTGTGGAACTGACATATTTTCTTGGACTTGAGGCTGAAACTCCATACTATGAGAAGCAGATGACTGATACCCAAAGTTATGAAATTGACAGTGGTTGGACTATGGTTTGGATCTCTTGCTTTAAGGTGCCCAATTAATGGTGCCCTAGGACTACCATATATTTACTGTTTTAATGCCCTCCTTGCTATTGATAGCATGTATGAATCTTATAAACATGGTTTTGCCTTTGTTAGTCAGTGTAATTGAAAGTTTTTCCCTATCACTAACCACCATTATTTGTGTACATAGTGTCCAGTCACTTAAGAATTTAATCAATATATTTCAGCAATTCAAGTATTGTGGTCTGAAACTGGCCTATACTTTTATAATTTCACTTTCTCAACAATGTTTCATAGTCTATACCATTAGCTAAATTAATGACACTGTCAATGATCTTAAGCTCCAAGGGGATGATGTATAATGTTCTCTACTATAACATGATAATGATGTTTCTAAAGTAATTCAGAGACATATATAAATCATTGATATACGATTGGATTTGGGGCTCACACTTAATTCTCACCCCAATCAGAGAGCAATTCATTCTTATGACATAGCCCTTCTCTATGCTTACCCTCATGAAGAGATCACTGAAGGTATGTGTGCAGATAACAAAGTGTGGTGAAGAGACTAGAGAACTATCAGAGAAAATAGCATCTGGGATCTTAAGGCTTGTCTTCAAACAAGCAGCTGTCTAAATGAAGCAATATATAAGTCTACATGGAAGAAGCACATCACCATTTGTGATCCAAGGATTGTAAATAATAAAAAACCAAAGGAGGGAAAGGTATCGGAGTTTAAATTGTGAATTCCTGGTTTGCAGAAGGTTATGGTTGACAGTGGAAGTTGAAAATCCACTGGTGGGGTCCCCACATGGATTGTCTCCAGGGAATCCCCTCTGATCAAAGCTGAGGGATGTGAATGGCCTTGCTACCAGACAGAGAACATTGTAAAGTCAATTATGGCAGATGCTGTTAGGTTAAAATGTAACACCTTATCATTTGATCTCCTTTTCACCCATTTTTAAGTTGTTTTAGTTTTTAATAATTTCTGCTTTCTCTTTGACTATGTTTTTCTATGTTTTATCTAGTCATTTTTGTTATTTTTGGGTGGTATGATTTTGAATGATTATGTTTTGCTTTGTTGGATTTCTGTATAAAAAATGCAGAATGGATACAGTAACTGGAAAGGGGCAGGACAGGGGAGGATGGAAGGAATAGGGAGATAGCAATAATGTGTATGAAAAGAAATGTCCTGAAATTGATTATGGTGATGAATGCACAAATTTTAATGTGACAGTGATTAAATTGTATGATATGTGAAATATATGCCAATAAATATACATTTTAAAGATGTTTTGGTGAATGGCCTTTAGAAATTGAGAAACAGGAAGGATCTCTAGTTGGGAAATATTACCTAGATAGTTTGAAAATATTTCCTATTTGATCATAAAGATTACATTTTCTTTATTGAAAAAACCTCTCTTCAAGAACATACAGGAGAAAACACACATGTGGACCTCACTAGATAGAATATACAACAATTAAACTGACTACATCTATAAGAAATGATGGAGAAATATAACCTTAAGTACATACCATCTAAATTTGGAAACCATCTAAAGAACAGATTTGGGCAGCTAGTGCAGTACATTGAGGCCCATCAACAGTAACAGACCAGGCAGAGCCGGACAGCACAAGGTGACTCTGTGCCTCTCAGACGAACAACAACAAAACCATCACATGGGAAAAGGCGATCCTAAGAAACCGTGAGGCAAAATGTCATCATATACATTTTTTTCCCCACAAACTTTCAGGGAGGAATACAAGAAGCAGCATTGAGAAGCTTCTGTCAATTTCTCAGTTTTCTAAAAAGTGGTCAGCAAGGTGGAAGACCATATCTGCTAACAAAAGGGGAAGTTTGAAGGCATGGCTTAGGTGGATAATGCTCATTATGAAAGATAAATGAAAACTTATATTCCTCCTATCGGGGAGACAAAAAAGTGCAGGGATCCCAATGCACCCATGAGACCTCCTTCAGGCTTTTCCTTGTTTTGTTCTGAGAATCGCTCCTAAATCAAAGGGGAGCTCCTCGACTTATTCATCAGGGAGGTTTAAAAGAGCAGGGAGAGGCATGGAGTATCACTGTGGCTGACAAACAGCCTTAAGAACAGGCCTCTAAGCTGAAGGAGAAATGTGCAAAGGATATTCCGCATACTGCCTAAAGGAAAGCTTGATGAGGCCAAAAAGGGAGCTGTCAAAGCTGAGAAAATCAAGAAAAAGAAGGAGTAAGAGGAAAACGAAGAGGAGGGGGAGAATATGAAGAATAAGTTGGTTCTAACTCAGTTTCCCCCTCCCCCTTGTCTATAAAGTATTTAACACCCTGTATACAATTCACTCCTTTTAAATTGAAAACAACTGTAATGTAAGTCTGTGTAAGATTTGTTTTAAAATTGTACAGTGTCTTTTTCTGTATAGTGGTTAACACAATACCAAATATATCTATATATACCCCTGTCCTGATGGTCTATTCAATAGCAACTAATTATGCCTATCAGGTACAGTAATGAGGGCTGTAAATTGGCATGGATATTTAAAGTGGGTCCTGTTGGTGCACAGCACAAATAAGTTAATATCGGAACAGAAGTTTTTGTGCATTTGTGTTTTTTTTTCTTTTCAGTCCTCCCTGATGTGGCTTATATAAAATGATTGTTGTTCTGTTAGCTGAATACCACTCTGTAATTGCAAAAACAAACCAAAAATGTTGGAATGTTTTTTTTTACATTCTGAATGTTTCTAAGTAAATAGAATTTTTTTTATTAAAAATTGAATAGATTTGATGCAATGAACAGTAGAGAGACAGGAAAAAAAGACCAAAATGGATGCCAGAAGACTCTGAAACTTGTTCTGTGTTATGTTGTTAGGTATCATCAAGTCAGTTCTGATTCATAGTGACCCTGTTGACAACAGAATGAAACACTTCAAGTCCTGTTACTTCCTCACAATTGTTCTTATGTTTGAGCCATTGTTGCAGTCGCTGTGTCAATTCATCTCATCAAGGGTTTCCTCTTTTTAGCTGCACCTCTCTTTTATCAAGCATGATATCATTTTCCAGGAACTGGTCTCTCCTGATAACAAATCCAAAGTGTGTGATATACAGTCTTACCTTTTTGTAACATTCTGGCTACACTTCTGCCAAGACAGATATGTTCGTTCTTTAGGCAGCACATGCTACTTTTAATATTCTTCTCCAGAACCATAATAGAAACACATGGATTCTTCTTTGGTATTCTTTATTCAATGTCTACCATTTTTCTCCAGCTCAAATATTTTATTTTATATGTAGGTAGTTTATTTTCTTTCTTAACTTCCAACAGTTTTATTGGGGGTGGTGGGGGGAGCATTGAGGAACTAGAGGAAAGTTGTATTTTTCATCATTGCACCCTGACTGGCTCGTCTCCTCCCTGAAACCCTTCTGTAAGGGGATGTCCAGTGACCTACAAATGGGCTTTGGGTCTCCACACCACACTCCCTGCCTCATTCACTATGTTAAGATTTTTTGTTCTGATGATGCCTGATTGATCCCTTTGACACCACATGATCGCACAGGCTGGTGTGCTTCTTCCATGTGGGCTTTGTTGCTTCTGAGCTAGATGGCCACTTTTTTACCTTCAAGCCGTTAAGTACCCAGACGCTATATCTTTTGATAGCTGGGCACCATCAGCTTTCTTTGCCACATTTGCTTATGCATCCATTTGTCTTCAGTGATTGTATCATGGAGGTGAGCACACATGATATGATTTTTTGTTCTTTGATGTCTGATAACTGATCTCTTCGGCACCTCATGATCGCACACATTGGTGTGCTCCTTCCATGTGGACTTTGTTGCTTCTGAGCTAGATGGCTGCTTATTTACCTTCAAGCCTTTAAGACCCAGTTGTTATATCCTTTGACAGCAGGGCAACACAACTATCTTTGCCATATTTGCTTATTCACCTGCTTTGTCTTCAGCATTTGTGTCGGGAAGGTGAGCATCATAGAATGCCAATTTAATAGAAGAAAGCATTCTTGCCTTAAGGGAGTACTTGAGTGGAGGTCCAGTGTCCTTCTGCTACCGTAATATTAAACCTACAAATATATGCACATAGATATATTTCCACATCCTCATATATAAATATATTTGCATATGGACATGTCTTTATCTAGACCTCTATAAATGCCCTTTGTCTCCCAGCCCTTTCCTCTATTTCCTTTTACTTTCCTCCTTTCCCACTATCATGCTCAGTCCCCACCAGGTTTTTAGCAATTCCTCTTGGTTACATTACCCTTGATCATGCCCAACCAGGCCTCCCACACCCTCCTCACCACCAATTTGGATCACTTGTTGTTCCATTGTTCCTAGGTTTGTTAACACCGTTGATGGTTTATAATCCTTATTCTAGCCTTTTGAGGAAATGCCGTAATTATTTTCAATATTGGGCGCACCATTTAGAAATCTCTCCAGTAGTGTATGAGGGTTGAAATATTCCTACACCCTCACCAGAATTTGCTTTTTAAAAAAAACTTTGTTATTAATTTTAGTGTGGAAGACAAGGTTGTCTAGAGAAAACAAAACCGGGACACATATGAATACACATACACAGAGAGAGCAAAAGGCAATATAACAGCTAATTAGTCCATACAGAAGTATAGAGGGTTCAGTTCACTTTTGTTAATATACTGGAAGTCCTTCAACTAATGTGGGCTGCTGAGTCCAAGGTCAAGGAAGCAGACAGCTGAGTTCTCACTTGGGCAAAGCAGGCAGGGTCTGCCAACGGGCAGCAAACAATGGGGGTGAGGGGGAAGTAAGTGGGTCATCAATAGTCAGTAGCTTGGGACCTTAACAAAGCAGGCCCAGATGGAATATTGAACTTATTCAATACAAGGTGACAGGATTGACCAGCCTCAAGCTTAAGTAATGTGTGCACCAGCAGCGCGGCAAAGCATGTCTTGAAAGAGCGTCAAGCTCTAGCAACGTGATCTATGGGTTGGCTTGGCCCACAGGTATTACAGCTCACATGTTGAAGCAGAGAATTAGCTAAAGCAGCAGCACACTGGTCAGATCACCATAGAGCAAGAGAGAGGGGGGTGGGCCTTACAGAGCCATTTATCTCTTTGCCGTCCAATCAAATTGCGATCTGATTAATCCCACATGTTCCTATTGGCCATGTTGGCACAATAAACCTATTACATCTAGGAACTGCTGTTTTGATTCACATTATGCTAATGACAAAGGAAGATAATGAACATCTCTTTATGTGTTTTTTAGCTACCTGCAACTTCTTTAGTGAAGTTTCTATGTCCTTTGCCCATTTTGGGATTAGTTGCCTTTTGCTGTTGAAGTGTTGATGTTTTATATTTTTAACTCTTTAGAGATATGACATTGCTAAAAATGTTTTTCCCAGTCTGTAGGTTCCCCTTTGAATCGACCTCAACCCTTTGTCCTAGATCATAACAGAATGAATTTACTCTTGACTTTTCTATTTTGTTGTATTGGGCTATATGTCTATTATTCACAAATGCAGACTATCTTAGCTATCATGGGTGTGTAGTAAATTATGAGATTAAGAAATACAAAGCCTTCTACTTTGTTTTTTTCAATAATGACTTAGTTACTTGAGGTCTCTTTATTTTCCGTATAAAGTTGCTTAGCTTTTTCATTTTGTTATTTATTGTTGTTGGAATGTGTATTAGAATTATATAGTATCTATAGATTGCTTCAGTCTTGTTGACATTTTCAAAATGTTAATCTTCTAATCATGAGCATGATATATTTTTTTCATTTAGGTAGATCTCTTTGTTGCCTACAGTAGTGGTTCTATGGTTCTATTTAAATTTTCATTTATTTGTTAACAATTTTATTGGTATATAATTCACAAAACGTAACAATTCATAAAACAGTTTAATAGTACAATCATGTAAAGAAGAGTTGTAAACTTATCACCACTCAATTGTCAAACATTTTCCCTTAATTTTTGTAGTCAGCCATTAATCCATCTATTGTCTCTGTAGCTTTACCGATCCTGATTTCATATACAGAGAAGCACTAAAAACAAACAAAGTTGGCAACAATAACACAGCAAAACATAAAAATCCAATAGAAAGGAAAGCATAAAATATTAAAACCAAAATTTTAAATGCATCTAAAGGCAGATCCATGAAAAAGTGTTAAATTTAAACCTACCTTCGTCTTCATCAATCCACTTTCTTTTTTTTTTCTACTCGTGGAAGAAAACTTTAATTGTTTTTGCAAAAGAAAAACCTGTATGAAGTAGAAATTGGTTTCAGTAACATTCATTCAGAGAGTGTGTGTTCTAGAAACTGGAGGTAACTGGATGTACACTTATGGCAGCAACTGAATAGAACAGTCCCAGATGGCTGGCGGAGGCCAACGCCTAATGAGGACGGAAGCCTTGTCTGTGGGGAATTTTGGGTGATACCTGGAGAAATATTATACTGTGCATAAACCACATTGAATTGTTTTCACAAGTGTTGTAAAGTTTCATATAGTAAAGGGTTTTTTCTACATGCACTTCAATTTCACAGCAAGAGTGGCAGAGAATACCTAAACACAGGAGAGAGCATTCTTGCAAGACATCTAACTCCTTGATATAATAATGCATACAATTCAAAATGATGACACTGTGATTACATCTAGGGCTTTCTGCAACTACAGGCGGTGGCTACGGAAAGCACGGGCCCCGGGATCAGTGTCTGGAAAGCAGCCACCACCTTCCTCTATGTGTGTTTTCTTTTTGCGTTTTTTTCTTCATGTTTCTTAATCAACTCTGCTGCTGTTGCTCCTTCTTAGCAAAACTGGTAAAAACAAAGTTGTAATCATTGAACATAGCACTCTGGCAATCAAGACGTTTAAAACCTTCAGTCTTCTGGGGCGAAGAAAGCACTGTGCAACATTTAGAACTCTGGTTTACAAACAGGGTGGTCACAAATTTTCCTGGCTTGAAGACTTCCACAACTTTTCTGATCAGGTCGTCATAGGAGGTCTGACTTAAGTTTGTTTCAAAGCTAACATAAGAAAATTCTGGTTCTGGAGTGATGTGAATAGTCCAATAAGTTCCATCCGATTTCATTCCATTCATTGAATACCCACAAGGATTGAATAGTGTAGCATCAATGACAGAACCTGGTATCAGGTCACGAATTCCACTCTCACGAGTGACATCCTTTGCAGTAACACCATCTTTCATGTAGAACTGGTCCATAACTGCTGGGTCAAGCTCACTCATCAGAATTTCCAGGGTTTGATCTGGCTGGCTGATTACTCGACTCTCTGGGAAATCCAGAGTATATAAGTACCAACAGTCAGAATTCATACATCCCATACAATACGCTGCTCCGTTTGGGAAAATTGCATTAAGAAACTCTATTTCTTCCTGGAAATTCCGGTGTGGGTACTCTTGGTGAGAAGGCTTCATGAAATTCTTACGAGAACAAAAGAAGCTTTGAATGGAGTCAAACCCACTGTAGTCCCTAGCAAGCTTCAACAGGGGAACCAGTGCTTTCAGTAAGAGGGTGGTACCACATGTCTTCAAAATGAAACGTCTCTTGGAGACAAACATGCTACTCTCACTGAGTACATAAGCTTCCTGCTTGTCAGTTTCTGTCACACTTATGATTGAACATTGCACATCCTTCAAAAGTATGTCCCATTCGGATCTCGGGATGGTGCGAAGATCCCCAGATCCTTGGTTTGCGTCGGGCTGCTGCCGGGAGAACCAAACCTCCAGCAGCTTCTTGGTGCCTTCGAAAAAATGTGCAGCTTCCCTCACCGTGACACTAGCGAACAACCAACAACCACAGAAAATCCACTAAATTAAATCTCTTCTCCCGCCGCTGCCGCCGCCGCCGCTGCGGATTGTTTCAGCTGTGTTTTAAAGTTCAGGCTCCATTTTTTTCCTATAATTGTATATTAACTTTTTTAAAAAAAGGATTAATAAAATTTTCCCGGCGTGTGTGTGTGTGTGTGTGTGTGTGTGTGTGTGAGCGAAAGTTGAATGTGAGTCTGTTGGAAATAGAGGCAGATACAGTTCAGTCTCTTGCAGTCCGCTGTTTCCCCGTTACAGAGAGCAGAGCGAGCACTAGCTAATGTCGCCGGCCATACTGTGAAAGCCCATCAATCCACTTTCTAATGCATGTTCACACTAGTAAGATACACATACAGAGATATATATATGTATATATATATATATATATATGAAACTGTTAAAATGGGTAAAAAGGGAGATCAAATGATGAGCTATTACATGTTAACCTAACTATGTGCACCATAATAGAGATTAGATTGCTCCCTGTATGATAACAAGGCTATTAACATCCTTCAACTATGATCAGAGGGGATTACCAGAGGTTTAATTAATATATGGACCTTGCAAATGTAAATCTGTAGAAATGACTTGTTCAGATGTAACAGTTAGATGGTTTTATGTCAACTTGAAGATGTATGAAATGTGTCCATCTGGACACAATGGACAAGTAGAATCCAACCTGTCAATCAGGTCACAGCCTGATGGTGCCTCCTTATAACTGGGGGAGATTGGGGAACTACCCCTCCTTTTCTTCCCCTTTATCTTCCTACTTTCTAGGACTCTGTCATTGACCCTGAGAGCTGCTGGAACCCTCCAAGGTTTCCACTGACCTTTGATCCGCATGACTCTGGCCTGTGATCTTCCTGCATTCTGCATTGTTGCAGTGGTTGTGTGAGTCTGAAGATGGACTTGTGGACTAGTGTGGACTTATGGACTTGATTTCGACTGGGCTGGGTTGTTTCATTTATATATACTTATAAGTTATAAGTTTATAATTATAAGTTTCATTTATATAATTACTTCTTGATATAAAGGCCTTTCTTATACATATGTGTCACTGGATTTGTTTCTCTAGTCAACACAACCTAGCACAACAGATTTAACTCTTAAACAACTGGAGACTTTACACCAACAATGGGGGCTGGGGATAGCACAATACACTCAATAAAGTTCATTCACAATGACAGAACCATGCCTACTAGATTAATATATGTAATAATTTAACAAGGTAAGCATTAAAATAGTAAGTATATGATAGTTTGGATTCATAATCTCATTTCTTTCTTTCTTTTTTTAAAAATACTTTTATTGGGGACTCTTACATATCTTATCACAATCCATATATTCATCCAGTGTGTCAAGCACATTTGCACATATACTGCCATCATTATTTTCAAAGCATTTTCTTCCCACTTGAGTCCTTGATATCAGCTCCCCATATTTTCCCCCTACTCCCCCTCACCCATCCTCCCTCATGAACCTTTGATAAGTTCTAGATTATTTTTTCTGCATCTTACATCATCCTCCATCACCCCTCCCTTTTCTTTTATTCATCCCTCTGGGAGGGGGTTCTAGGTTGAGCCTTGTGATCAATTCTCCCTTTCTCCCCAACCCTCCCCTAATCCTTCTGGTATCCCTCTTTGTTGGCACTGAGAGGCTTATCCTGAATTCCCTGTGTTGCAGGCTCTTATCTGTAGCAGTAGGCATGCTCTGGTCTAATCTGATTTGTAAGGTAGAATCGAGGTCATGATACTCGGGTGCAGGAAGCACCAAAGAACTAAAGGAAAGTTGTGTGTTTCATTGTGCTATACTGCACTCTGACTGGCTCATCTCCTCCCTGTCACCCCTCTGTGAGGGGATGTCCAATTGTCTACAGATGGGCATTGTGTCTCCACTCCATGCCCACCCCCCGCCCCCATTCACCTTGGGTATGGTTTTATTCTGGGTCTTAGATGCCTGATACCTGATCCCATTGACACCTCACAATCACACAACCTGGTGTGCTTCTTCCATGTGACTTTGATGCTTCTGAGCTAGATGGCCGCTTATTTATCTTCAAGCCTTTAAGACCCCAGATGCTATATCTTTTGATACGTGGGCACCATCAGCTTTCTTTATCACATTTGCTTATGCATCCATTTTGTCTTGAGCAATTGTGTCAGGGATGTAAGCATCACAGAATGCTGAATTGTTAGAACAATGTGTTCTTGTGTTAAGGGAGTACTTGAGTTGAGGCCCAATGTCCATCTGTGACTTTAATTCTTAACATATGGTTATGAGTAAAAAGTTCTATTCCCCTCTCGTTATACATATATATATATTTTTCATATGTACCTGATTTTATTTAGGCCTCTATAAATGTCCTTTGGCTCCTGGTTATTTCCTCTATTTCCTTTTTACTTTCCTTTTGTCTCACGATCATGTTCGGGCTCCATTTGAGTTTACTAACTCCTCGCTGCTACATTGCCCTTGATTAAGCCCCACTAGGCATCCTATGACCTTCCTTCCATTGATTTTTGTTCACTTCTTGTTCCCTTGTCCCTGGCTTGGTCCCTCCTCCCCCATTTCCTTTCTCCCACCTCCCCTTCTCCCATATCCACCAAGAACCATTGGCCCCATTCTTTTCATCTCCGGATTATTTATCCTGCCTATCTTATCTAGATAAGCATGAAGATACACTAATAAGTGCAAAAACCAAGCAAAACCAAATGAAACAACAAAGGAAGTCAAAACCAACAAAACCAACATAACAACAACAGCAGAAAGCAAGAACAAAATAACTATAACAAAAAAAAAAGCTACTGACAAAAATGGAAAAGGCTATAAATGGTTCAAGGTATGTTTTTTACGTTTACGAGTGTTTTCCAATCAAGTCTGATGGGGTGCCACACTCTGTCTCCAAAGTCTCTTTTTGGTATTCCCCAGACGTTTCGTCACTGCTGCCCTGCTGCTCTGCTGCATGCCCTCAGTGCGTCACCCCAGCGTGATGGGCCAGACCACGCACTATTCCCGCATGTGCCTCCAGTGCTCTCCCTGCAGCTCCATGCTTCAATAAGGGATGCAGTATCTCGTGGTGGGGCCAGCCCTATGTTCCTCCCATGCGTTATCTGTTCCCAGCAGGAACATAGTCCTTGGGGCTTGGTGGTCCAGGATATTCTCTCCTCCCTCTTCGTTCATTTGCTTTTCTGCCGTGTGCTCTAATCGAACACGCCCCTCTTCCCATGCTATAGCCCCAGTGCTGTCCTCTGAAGTGCATTCTTCTGAGGAGGGGATGGGGGTGTCCACATATTTGGGATTGAGGTCAGCCCCACAATTGGTTCCCTGGTACATGCTTGGCGACTCGGGTTGAAGCCTGGTCTCTTTCTCCTCCTGTGGAATTATAAATAAAACCCTCCCCTTGGTGGGTTAGTGCCCTCCTCCCCTGCCACCCATATCTTTGTTCTCTCTTTCTTTCCCCTTCTTATTTAGTTGGCTGCCGTATGTATCCCGGGATTGGGTTTGGCCCCTGCCATAGTTCCTGGACCTCACCCCAGGGATGTATGTATATGGTAGCTTTTCCCCTATGCCCCGTTTTTTCCCCCTCAAATTTACCTCAGTGGCCTCATATTGTACTTGTCCTTGTTTGCTTCCCATGATATCCTCCAATTCGTCCCATGAGACAATGTACTTCATGCGTTCAGCACTGCTTTTTAGTGATGCATAGTACTCCACTGTGTGTATGTATCACAGTTTTTGATCCAATTGTCTGTTGATGAAAGTTTGGGTTGTTTCCAACTCCTTGCAATTGTGATCTGTGCCGCAATGAACATTGAAGCACAGATGCCTGACCGTAGTTTGTTTCTTGCTTCTTCTGTGTATATGCCCAGTAGGGGGATTGATGAGTCATAAGGTATGTCAATCTCCATTTGTTTTAGATATCACCAATCTGATTTCCATAGTGGCTGTACATACCTACAGGTTCACCATCAGGGGATGAGAGTTCCTATCTCTCCACAGACACTGCAACACTTGTTACTTTCTGATTTTTTTAAATTGGGCCATCTTTGAGGGTAGTAGGTAGTATGTCATAGTTGTTTAAATTTGCATTTCTCTTATGGCTAATGATCAGGAACATTTTCTAATATGTTTATTGCCATTCAGATATCTGCCCCTGTGAAACTTATTTTCAGGTCCCTTATTTTCAGGTCCCTTTGCCCACCTCCTTAGTGGGCAGTTAGTTTTTTTCTTATTGTAAGCTTGCAAAGTATTGTAGATTTTAGCAATAAGGCCTTTGTCTGATGTGTCATTGCTAAAGCTGTTTTCCTAGTATGTGGTGTCTCTCATTACTCCCTTGGTGAATTCTTCTGGTATACACAGGTGATTTATCTTCACTATATCACATTTGTCAATTTGTGACTCCTCTGCATTTGCATCCTTCCCTATTTCTGATAGCTTATATATTCTCTGTGCCAAGGTTTTCAGGTTTATCCCAATCCCCTCATTAATGGCCCTAATAGTTTGGGGTTTTACCTAAAGGTCTGCTATTCACCTTGAGTTTATTCTTGTACATGGAGTGAGGTAAGGGTATTGCTTCATTTTTCTGCAGGTAGATATCCATTCTTCCAGCACCACTTATTGAAGAGGATATCCATTTCCCATTTGATATTTTGGGGGTCCTTATCAAATATCAGTTGCCTGTATGCTAATGTTTTTATTTTGGGGTCTTCAGCTCTTTTCCATTGTTCTGAATATTTATCGTTATACCAGTACCACACTGTTGTGACTACTGTAGCCCTATAATATGTGCTAAAGACAGGTAGAGAAAGCTCTCACACTTTGCCCTTCTTCTTGAGGAGTTCTGTCCTAATTCTGGGCTTCTTCCCTCTCCATATAAAGTTGGTAATCAGTTTTTCCAATTCTTTGAAGGATGATGGTATTCGTATTGGGATAGCATTAAACTTATACAGTGCCTTGAAAAGAACTAACATCTTTAGTACATTGAGTCTTCCAATCCACCAGCATGGGATAGTCTTCCATTTGTTGAGTTCACTCTTAGTTTCTTGTAATAGTGTTTTGTAGTTTTCCTTGTACAAATCTTTTGTTTTTTTAGTCAGGTGTATCCCTAGATATTTCAATTTGTGTTTGGCTATTGTAAAGGATACTACCATTTTATTTGCCTCTTTTGTGATCTTGTCTTCTGTGTATAGTAGTCCAATAGACTTCTATTTGTTGATCTTGTATCCTGCCATTCTGCCATATTCCTCTATCACTTCCAACACTCCACTTGTGGAGTTTAGGGAATTTTCGATGTATAAAATCATATAGTCTACAAATAATGATAATTTTGCCTCTTCTTTCCCCAGATGAGTACCTCTGATATCTTTTCTTTGTCTTATGTTGTTAGCTAGGGCCTCCAGTATGATGTTAATTAGGAGTGAAAAAAAAGGGGCATCCTTGTTTGCTCCCCTTTTTCAGTAGAATTGTTTTAGTTTTTTTCTCCATTGGCTACCAAATTGGCTGTTGTTTTTCTTATATAACTTGTACAATATTGAGCACTTTTCCTTCTATTCCTTTCTTCTTGAGTGCCTTGAACAGGAATGGGGGTTGGATGTTGTTGATGCTTTTTCTGCATCTATTGATATTATCATGAGTTTCTTATAATTTTTCATGTCAATGTGGCATATAATATTAATAGATTTTTGTATGTTGAATCATCCCTACATCCCTGGTATGAACCCCACTTAGTCAAAGTGAATTTTTTTTATATGCTTTCGTATTCTATTGGCCAGTATTTTGTCAAGGATTTTTGCACTGATGTTCCTTTTTAAAAAATCATTTTATTAGGGGCTCATACAACTCTTATCACAATCCATACATACATCAATTGTGTAAAGCATATTTGTACATTAATTGCCCTCATCATTCTCAAAACATTTTCTCACCACTTAATCCCCTGGCATCCACTCCTTGTTTTTCCCCTCCCTCCCTGCTCCTCCATCCCTCATGAACCCTTGATAATTTATAAATTATTATTTTGTCATATCATGCCCTGTCTGACGCCTCCCTTCACCCACTTTTCTGTTGTCCATTCCCCAGGGAGGAAGTCACATGTAGATCCTTGTAATCAGTTCCCCCTTTCCAATCCACCCTCCCACTACCCTCCCACACCACTGATCCTGAAGGGATCATATGCCCTGGATTCCCTATGTTTACGGTTCCTGTCTGTATCAGTGTACATCCTCTGGTGTAGCCAGACTTGCAAGGTAGAATTGGGATCATGATAGTTGTCGGGGGTGGGGGTGGAGGTAAGTATTTAGGAACTAGAGGAAAGTTGTAGTTTTCATTGTTGCTACATCACACCCTGACTGGCTCATCTCCTCCCTGAGACCCTTCTGTAAGGGGATGTTCAGTGGCCTACAAATGGGCTTTGGGTCTCCACTCCACATTCCCCCCATCATTCACTATGATATGATTTTTTGTTCTGATGATGCCTGATACGTGATCACATTGACACCTCATGATTGCACAGGCTGGTGTGCTTCATCCATGTGGACTTTGTTGCTTCTGAGCTATAAGGCCGCTTGTTTACCTTCAAGCCTTTAGGACCCCAGACATTATATGTTTGGATAGCTGGGCACCATCAGCTTTCTTCGCCACATTTGCTTATTTACCCATTTGTCTTCAGCGATCGTATTAGGGAGGTGAGCACACAATGATATGATTTTTTGTTCTTTGATGTCTGATAATTGGTCCCTTCAGCACCTCGTGATCACACAGGCTGGTGTGCTTCTCCCATGTGGACTCCACTGCTTCTAAGCTAGATGGCCACCTGTTTGCCTTTAAGCCTTTAAGACCCCAGATGCTATATCTTTTGGTAGCTGGGCAACATCAGCTTTCTTCGCCATATTTGCTTATTCACCTGCTTTGTCTTCAGCGTTTGTGTCGGGAAGGTGAGCATCCCAGAATGCCAATTTAATAGAAGAAAGTATTCTTGCATTCAGGGAGTTCTTGAGTGGAGGCCCAATTTCCTTCTGCTAAACCGACAAATATATGCACATAGATATATTTCCACATCCTCATATATAAATATATTTGCATATGTACATGCCTTTATCTAGACCTCTATAAATGCCCTTTGCTTCCCAGCTCTTTCCTCTATTTCCTTTGACTTTCCTCCTGTCCCACTATCATGCTCAGTCCCCACCTGGGTTTCAGCAATTCCTCTTGTTTAAATTACCCTTGATCATGCCCAACCAGGCCTCTCACACCCTCCTCACCACCAATTTGGATCACTTGTTGTTCCCTTGTCCCTGGGTTTGTTAACACCACTACCTTTCCCTCTACCTCCCCATCTTCCATGTCCCACCAAAACTGTGAGTCTGTTTGTTTTCTCCACCAGACTGTTCATCCAGCCTCTCTTATTTAGACAGACCTGCAGATATAATAACATACACACACAAAAAAAAAAACAGAGCAAAACCAAGCACCAATATACAACAAAAAAACATCAAACCAATGAAACAAAACAAAACAAAACACAACAAGAAAGAAAAGCTTGTAGTTTATCAAGGATTGCTTGTTGGCCTTTAGGAGTGTTTTCTAGTCCAGTCTGTTGGGGCACCACACCCTGGGCAATGGATATTGGATGTTGTTGAATGCTTTTTCTGTATCTATTGATATTATCATGTGTTTGGGTTTTTTTTAACCATTTTTCTGTCAATGTGGAGAATAATACTAATGGTCTTTCGTACATTGAACCATTCCTATATCCCTGGTATGAACCTCACTTAGTCATGACACATTATTTTGTGTGTGTGCTTTTGTATTCTATCAGCCAGTATTTTGTTTAGGATATTTGTATCGATGTTCATTATGGATATTGGTCTGTAGTTCTCAATTCTTGTGGGATCCTTGCCTACTTTAGGTATCAGAGTTGTACTATATTCATAGAAAGATTTTTGGAGGTTTCTTTACTTTTTCTATATTCTGGAAGATTTTCTGTAGGATTGATGTCAGTTCTTTCCTGAATGCTTGATAAAATTCCTGTAAAGCTATCTTGCCCGAGGGATTTTCTGTTGGTATTCCCTTGATAACGTTCTCTATTTCTTCTATTGCTATGGGTTGTTGAGGTTCTTGACATCCATCTGGGATAGTCTAGGGAGGGATTGTTTTTCCAAGAATTTGTCTATGTCTTCGAAGTAGTTGATGCCTTAATTTGTGTAAGTTTTGTGCCAGCATATCAACCACGAGTCTCTTATCCTTTTTCATGTGTACATGTATCACCATCAGCCTTCCTTTGATGCGTTCCTTTGCTGTATCCCAAAGGTTTTGGTGCATCCTATTTTCATTCTCATTGGTTTCTAGAAACTTCTTTATTTCATAACTGGTCTGGACCAATACCCACTCCTTTTGCAATAGAGTTATTCATCCTATAATTGTTTGCCCTTGTTTTCTTCATTATCCTTTGTTGATTTCCAGCTTTATGACACAGTGGTCAGAAAGAGCCATCTGTATAATCTCTATATGCTTGAATTTATACTGTGTCCCAGCATGTGATCTATCTTCAATTATGTACAATGTGAACTTGAAAAGAATGTGAATTTGTATGCATTTGGGTGGAAAACTATGAAAATATCTATTAGGTCAAGTCATCAAATTGTGCTGTTTAGGTCTGTAGCCTCCTTGTTAAGTTTCTTTCCCAGTGATCTATCTTTTTCAGAGTGGTGTATTAAAGTCACCTACTGTAATCATTGAGCCTGTGGATTTTTTATATCTTTTAGAATGTTTGATTTATGAATTTCATGGGTGACTCATTGGGCATGTATATATTTATTACGCTCACTGGTCCTTGGTCTACTGTTCCTTTGAGCTTGATATAGTGTCTCTCCTTGTCTCTTATTATGGTTTGTACCTTGAGATCAATTTTGTCAGATTAAGATTGCTACCCCTGCTTTTTATTTTTGCATTGCCGTTTGCTTGGTATATTTCTCTTCTTCCCTTAAGTCTTGTGTTTCTCTTTGATGTGTTGCCTTTATCTCCCTTCTCATTTCATCCTTTTTCTGTATTGCTTCCCTCATATCCTGTATACAAGCATTCTTAAATTTTCTTTCTGAGTCTTCTTCTTTTATGCATGTTGTTAGGTTCATGACTTCTTCCAGAATTGGCTACTGTTTGTCCTGCTTTTTCATTGAGGCTCTTGGGGATGGTTGCTTTTTATGTATTCTTTTAGAGGATCCTGGCACTATCTTCCAGAGTTGAAGAGCACTGGGCTCTCTCTTGGGGGACTCGTATGAGTGCTTCCACAAACTTCCTGCAGGTAGCTGCACTGGGGGTCAGGCTACCGGTGTGTCTTCAATCTTAACTTAGCCAACCAGTTCTCCATTGTTTGGAATGTAATTTGGATAGTCCTCTCACAGGACACTGGCCCAGTGGTTGTGGGCCTGAGAGGGTCACTTTTTACTGGCTGATCTCACAGTAAGCCATAGTTGTGTTTCTCATGGTACTTGGAGCACCATAGTTGGCTTGTGGTGTTTCCTATGCAACCTGAGTCCCAGGGAGGGCATGTGGGTGTACCCTATTTGGTGTAGAGTACCATAGATGGCAGGTGGAGTTACTGGTCTGAGAGATCATCATGGAGGTTGGGTGGATGTTCCCGCAGCAGTGTGGAGTACCACAGTGGATGTTCCCCCCAATCACTGTAGGGCCTTGAGATGTAGGCTGGAGTTCCCACAGCCGTTTGAAGGGTAAATCCCCCCACCCTCTTGGGGTATGATGGAGGACTGGCGTCATTTCCCCAGCTGTGTGTAAAGTCAACAAGTGCAGGGGGAGTGCCCCCAACTGGGCCATCAGAGTAGTCATAGGTGGAGGGGAGTGGCCTGGGGCCAGTAGTGGCTTGTAAAAGCAAAGCGAGGGAGAAGAGAAGAAAAAGAGAGAAAGGAAAACACAAAGACAAAAGCAAAATAAAAAAGCAAACCAACACACACAAAAAAAAATGCACAGACAAAACAAAAGTAAAAACAGCCAAATAAAGACTACAACAAAAAAGGAAAACAATCTGCTGAGACTGTGGTGGGAGAGAGAAGAGGCAGAAGAAGAGTAGAAAAGAAAAAGCGAAGGAAGAAGAAAAGAAAGAAATAGAGAAGAAAAAAATAGAGATTGCTGAGCCCCATGCCATGTGTAGCATTGCCCTGTCACAGGGAACAGGCTGGAGCTCTTCCAACTTGGTGGGTGGAGTTTCCCTAGGCAGAAGGTTGGGGTTGGGAAACCAGCAGTGGCTTGTGGAAGGAAAGTGAGGGAGACGACAGAAACAGAAAAGAAGAAAGAAAGAAGAAGATGGGAATAAAAAGAGATAGAAAAAAGGAAAGAAAGAGAAAGAGGGGCAGAAAACACAACTGTGCTTGCTAAGATTGACTGTGGTGGGAAAGAGAGAAGAAGAAAATAAAGAGTAAGAGATCGCTGATCCCTGATCACCTGAAAGTGGAGCCAGAAGAATTTAAACCCGGTCCTAAGGTGGCAGGTTGGTGTGCCCTTTTAGTGCATGGTCCCACCTGTTTGGGCAGAATTTTCCTAGTTGGCAAAATCACAGTAGAGGCCAGACTGAGCTTTCCTCGGCAGCGTGGAGCACTGTAGAGAGCTGTCACAGCTGCCTTGTGTGATGTGCCGCACTCCTACAGAGGGCAGGCTGGAGTGCCTCCTTCTGTGTGGGTTGAATTGCCCTAGGCAGAGGATAGTAGCCTGGAAGCCAGCAGTGGTATATGAAAGGAGAGAGGGGGATAAAAGAAGAAAAAGAGAGAACAAGAAGAAAAAAGAAAGAGAAAACAAAACAATACTGGGCCCATTGAGATCAACTATGGTGGGAAAGATAGAAGACAGAGAAAATAGAGAGAAAACAATAGTCACTAAAGAGATAACTGAGGCTTGATCACCTAACTGTAGGGCTGGAGGAATGCCAACCCTGTCTCAAGGTAGCCAGGTGGTTTGCCTGCTTGGTGTAGGGTCCCACCATTGCTGGGCGGAATTACCCTCGAAGGCAAGTTCACAGCAGAAGCCAGGCAGGGGTTCCTGCAGCGGTGTTGAGCGCTGGAGTTCGCTGGTATACCTGCCTTGTGCTGTATGCAGCACAGGAGCAGTTGAGTGGGGGGGTGGGGGGAAGTAATCCCTCAGCCTTGTGTGTGGCCTCAGGACAGACAGGACCTTCTCAGCTATGTGTAGGATCACTGAAATAATACAGTTACTCCCCCTGCCAGGCTTGTGGTACTAGCTTGTGCCAGAATGGCTGGTGCCCTAATAGCTCAGAGGTTTGTTTTGTGGTGTCCCCCCAGCCGGAATTTAATTAAGTTATTCTGAAATGGAGGCTTGCTCCTCCCTGTCTGGGCTCTGTAGCTAACTTCTGGCATTCCATAGCATAGGCCCCCTTATTATGCTAATGTATGTTCAAGGACTTGTTCTACAAGTTGTTTTGGAGTTAAACAATGAGCCTGGGATTTTCAGTTTTATATTGGGCTTATGGGGTGCCCTGATTTGGGGGCTGTCACACTGATCTCCAGAGGAAGAGATCCTGCTTATTAGAGAGGTTGTTTTCTTCTCAGCCAACTGGAAGTTAATTCTCCCCCTAGACTATGACTATCAGCTTATTTTCTGCTACACAGCAACCTGACTCAGGTAAATTTCCTTATGTCTTTTCAATTCCTCCAATCTAAGGCTACCCACCTATCCGATCCCCAGGCTATGAGCTCAAGGTAGCTAAGAGCGAAGAGCTTTGGTGTGGGGTCCTGTGATTAGTTTTCAGAGATTCTCCTCATGTATGGGATTATGTCCCCTTAGGGAGCCAGCCTGGGGAAATCACTACTTGGAGACAAACGAGGGCGCTGGTAGCTGTTGAGCTGGAGCCCATGAGCCCAGCACGACAAACCTAGAGAGATGTAGTGCGTCCTTGCTTCGCTTTGTGAGTGGAAAGCAAAAAAGGGCAGGTTTCAGGACATTCCCTAGTATTCTGTTTCTAAATTCAAGACTCCGCCTCCCAGTGAAAACCTCCCAATTTTCTGGTCTATCAGCAGGAGCTCTGGGTGGGTGAATCTAGCTGGACACCATCTTCTTAGATCTCCCAGCATCTCATTTCTTATTTTGATTATTTTTAGCTTTCTTTTTATTTTTGCTTATTTTCCCTGTGGTTTTTCAATTTGATTAGTCGTCTCAAAGAATCAACTTCTAATCTTATTGATTCTATTGTATTTATTTTTCTTTCGTTTTCCATTTCTGCCTGCTTTGATCTTTATTGTTTTCTTTCTCCTCTTGATGCTCTTTTTCTATTCACTTTTTGGAGCAGTTTTCACTACTTTATCTTAAGGTTTTAATGTATAAGGATACAGAAAACTCACAGACACAATTCATGATTAAACATGTTTATTAAGGAAATGTCAAGTTGCAAGGCTGGTGGAAATGCTCAGAATAGTCTTTCTGGTCTGCTAATAAGTGCCCCAAGTGGCATACCACTCCTCTGGAAGCCTCAACCAGAAGACATTCAGCTCAAGTTCCATGGGTCACCATACATAGTTCCCTAAATTAAATGCACAGAGATGTTCTGATTTAGGATGGTCATTCTGGTATCTATGAATGAAGCAGCCCCCATTCAGATAAACCATAGAGCTTTAAACCTAAGTGGATGGTGGCCTGATAACTCCTTGAAAAATGCAGATTGTTTCATTTCCCAAGAGACCTGCTTATTTTGTTGCATGGTTTGGCATCCTGTAATCACTGAAAAAAAACTGCCAATTACTTTTTGTGATCATTGCAAAACCTGATTTCTTTTCTTCTTTTTTTTTGGCACATGGTTTAAGATACATGACTTAGTTGATTTTTACTGAATTTTAAAGCAGTTTGGAAATACCACACTTCATTGTTTCCTTCTAACTCTGGATTTAGAAAAACTTAGAGTTTCTTAACTCAACCTGGTCTTTGTCTTTGACTAAAAGAGTGACAGGCAACCACCAAATAGACTAAAATAGTGACAGACAATCCCCATCAAATTGAAGCCTCATCTTCAATTAATTCTCCCAATATTCCTTCAAGTGAATCTAGGAAAACTGGAAGTCATCAAAAAGAAAAAGGAATGCAAAAAAATCAGTATCCTAGGGATTATTGAGCTGAAAAGGGCTGGTATTGGTCATTTGGATCAGACACTTGTAATGCTTACTATATTAAGCTAGTAATGAAAAATGAAAGACCTTTACCAACTTCTTCCATATGAAATTGATTCACATGTGATCAAAATACATTGATAATTGTTGGAATGCAAAAGTTAGAAACAATGAGGAAGTTAACAGAAATTGGAATATATGACTTTGGTGATGGAAAGTACAGAATTTTGCAAGACCAACTTCATCACAAATCTTTCTTCGACAAGAAGCACATATGAAATTCTCCAGATGAAATAAGCAAACTGGTTACATTTATGAGAAGAGAAGATGAAGAAGCTCAATTGTCATCTAAAGTGAAGCTAGGGGCTTACTGTTGAACAAGTTCATGAGAACAAAAATATGACCTTGAATATTTCCCACTTGGATTTCAAAATCATCTCAAAAATAGATTTGAATAATTGTCACTAGTGGCAGAAAATATGATGAGATATGAGAGGTTATCAAGAACGCCATATATGAAGAAAGTAGAGGGTTACTTAATACACAGGAAAGGAAGAAAAACTCAAAGTGAAAAAGTTGCTCTACACTAACTAAAGTAAATGGAAGAAATTATGAAGTAAAAGTGTTGAAAAGAAATTGCAAAGGGCACCTGGGTAATACAAAATATTATCATGAAATGTGCAAAGACTGAGAGTTAAAAAACCAAAAACATGCTCAGCATATCTTAAAATGAAAAACTAAAAATTTTAAGAACTAAAATATTCCAAACTCAAGTTATAATATTAAAAGATTCTATGGACAAAATATTGAATTATGCAGGAAAAATCAAAAGAATATGGAAATAATACACTTAGTCACTGTACCAAAAAGAATTAGTTGACATTCAACCATTTTAAGACATAGCATGTGGTCAAGAGCCAATGGCACTAAAGGAAGTAGTCACATGCTGAATGAAGGCATTAGGCAAAAACAAGACTCCAGGAATTGATGGAATTTGAATGGAAATGTTTCCACAACATTGAGAATCACTGGAAGTATTCAGTCACCTATGTTAAAAAATTTGGAAATCAGGTACCAACCCAATTGACAGGAAGAGAACCATATTTGGTCCATTCCAAATGAGATCCAGCATAATATAGAAATTATCAAAAATTATCATAAACAACACATATAAGTAAAATTTTGCTGATGACCATTCAGCAATGGTTGCATCAATACATAGACAGGAAGCTGCTAAAAGTTCCAGTCCGATTTACAAGTAGACATGTGACAAGGCATATAATTTCTGAGATCAGATGAAACTGCTGAAAGTGAATACAAGAAACATGTTTACTTGTATTTCATTGATTATGCAATAGCATTTGACTGTGTGGATCAAAACAAACGATGGATAGCCTTGAGAAAAATGAGAATTCTAGAACCCTTAACTGTGCTCCTATAGAACTGATACATGGATCATGAGGGAACTATATTAATGCAAGGTAATATTGCATTGTTTAAAATCAAGAAAGATGTGTGTTAGGTTTGTATCCCATCACCATACTTACTCAATTTGTATGCCGAGAAAGCAATCTGAGAAGCTAGACTCAATGAAGAAGAATCCAGCATCAGAATCGGAGGACAGTTTATTAACAACCTCTGATATGCAGATGATAGAACCTTGCTTGCTGAAAGTGAGGAGGACTTTAGACACTTTCTAATGAAGATCAAGGATTACAGCCTCCAATGTGTATTACAGCTCAATGTAAAGCACCACATCCAGAAGGAAGCTGAAACAAAAGAAGGAGAAAGGACGTAGTGGAGTACACCTGGGTCCACCAAGCCCAAAGTCGATAGACCAGCTAGAAGGGCCCGTCATACAGAGAGGACCATTCAGCTGACCACACTAAGAGATATGACATCCTGCACCAACACATGGCCCTACACGGGACAGCACCTGAGACATAATGGGGGATGGGCGACTGAGCTGACCCCGCCACACTGAGGCAAACACTGGGGGCATGCAATGGAGCAGCGGAGGAAGCAGAGCAAAGGGAGCCCGAGGGAGTAGAAAGGATGGTCTAAAGGCCAACAAAAGGACGTTGAAATACTAGCAATTTTTCTTTTAATATTTGCTACCTTTTTGCTTAGTCTTTTTTAATTTGTTTTGTTTTTTACCTTGTAAATTTGGTATGTTACTGGCTTTTCTGCTTATCAGTGTGTCGATGTTGCTTCTGTCAAAGCCATGTTCTTATGGGCCACTTGGGTGCAGTCAAAGTCATATCCATTTGTATGCACATATTACTATGTCAGCAGGTCCACCTAGACAAGATAGGCTGGACAAATAATGAGAGAAGAAAACAACAGGACCAATGGTCCTGGAGGGACATGAGAGCGTGGGAGGTAGGGGAAGGGAGGAGGTGTCGCCCAACACAGGAACAAGGGAACAGCGAATGGTTCAAAACCAGAGGAGGGAGGGGAGGGGAGGACTGGAAGGGAGTGACCAAGAGCAAGGTAACTGAGAGGAACTACTGAATCCAGAATGAAGGCCAAACATGGTAATGGGTTGGGAGGAAAGCGAAAGGAAATAGAGGAAAGGAGTAGGAGGCAAAGTGCATACAGAGAACCCTAAATACAGACATGTACATATGTAAATATATTTATGTTTATGGGGGCAATAGATTTATATGCATATATTTATAGGTTCAGTAGTAGGGTAGCAGATGGACATTGGGCCTCCTCATGCATAATCCCCCAATACAATAGCACCTCGCCCTGCTAAGCAGCCATTGCAGGATACCCATCTTCCCGACATGATCACTGAAGACAGCCGTGTGTGTAAGCAAATGTGGTGAAGAAAGCTGATGGTGCCCGGCTATCAAAAAATGATAAGCGTCTGGGGTCTTAAAGGCTTGAAGGCAAATAAGCGGCCATCTAGCTCAGAAGCAACAAAGCCCACAGAGAAGAAGCACACGGCCTAAGCGAATACAAGGTGTTGAATGGACCATGTAGCAGATACAAAGGAACAAAAACAATCATTGTGTGATCACCTTCCTCACATAATGGCTGAAGACGAAAGTGTGCATAAGCAAGTGTGGTGAAGAAGGCGGATGGTGCCCGGCTACTGAGAGATATAGTGTCTGGGGACTTAAAGGCTTGAAAGCAAACAAGCGGCCATCTAGCCCAGAACCAACCGAGCCCACACGGAAGCAGCACACCAACATAGGTGACCATGAAGGACAGAGGAGACCAGGTCTCCAACATCAAAGATGAGGTGGTGGTGAGAATCACGTCACCGTGAAAGAGGGGGAGTGCATGATGGGGACCTGTAGAGAGCTGAACACCCCTTCCAGAGGGGTAGTGAGGAGGAGATGGGCCACACAGGGTTCAGTGTAACAACAATGAAACTCAAAACCTTCCTCTAGTTCCTGAACGCTTCCTCCCCTCCCAACCATCATGACCCCAATCCTACCTTGCCTTGCGGACCTCGTTGTACCAGAGGATGTACAGCGGTGCAGTGGGGATCTGGAGGCACAGGGAATCTAGGACAGACGAACCCTTCAACACCAGCGGTGGGAGTGGTGACACCAGGAGGGAAGAGCATGTAGAAAGGGAGAACCGATCTCGGAGATCTATGTGTAACCTCCTCTCTGGGAGATTGTCAAGGGGGAGGTGGGTGAGGGGAGACGCTGGGGAGTGTAAGATAAGATATAATAATTATTTATAAACTATCAAGGGACCAGGGGTGGGATCGGGGAGGGAGGGGGATGGGGGGAAAAAAGGGGAAAACGAGCTGATTCCAGGAACCCAAGTGGAAGGTGAATTATGGGAGTGACGAGTGCAACGAATGTATAAGGGTGCTTTGCTCATGTGATGTATGTACAGATTGTGATAAGAGCCTTATGAGCCCCAATAAAAAGATTAAAAAAAAAAAGAAAGAAAATGATTAGGGCAAAGCATGTACGGATGTGCTTTATACAATTGATGTATGTATATGTTTATGTATGGATTGTGATAAGAGTTGTATGAGCCCCTAATAAAATGTAAATAAATTAAAAAAAAAAACTTCTAGGACACAGGTTCAGGGAATTCTTTAAAATAAAACTAGCAACATTACTCTGAAAAAAAAAAAAAAGAAAACAAAAATCCTCACAGCTGGACCAATAGGTAACATCATATAAACAGGGAAGAGATTGACATTGCCAAAGATTTTATCTTGCTTGTATCCAAAATTAATGCTCATTGAAGTAGCGGCCAAGAGTCCAAATTGTTGCTCTTGATTCATGTACAAATAGCTCCCTATGCCACTATGTATTTTTGAAAAGAACTAAATCCTATCATGTGATCTCCAGCTTCATTTCTATCAACAAGGTCATATTTTCCAACAACTGTTTTTCCTCTTTGTTTCCAATTTTTGCATTCCAGTTGCTAATAATTATCCATGCATTTGGTTGCATGTTTGATCAATTTCAGAATGAAGATAGTCAAATAACCTAAATAAATGAATAATAGTTATATTCATTGGATTTCCTTTAAGGTGGATAGATACAATGCTTTCACAGACAGCATTGTACTTTGAAATAGATCCTGAAATTTCCTTTTAGACAATGAATGAATGACATTCTTCTTGTTTCATTGTCAGCATAGTACACCATATGAATTTCTGATTCAAAATAGCCAATACCAGTCCATTTCAGCACACTGTTGCTTACAATGTTGGTTTTTTAAATATAATTTTATTGGGGGACTCTTACAGCTTTTATAGTATTTCATATATCAATTGTATCAAGCATATTTGTACAAATGTGCTTGACACAATGGATGGATGTATGGATTGTGAAAAGAGTTGTACTAGCCCCCAATAAAATGATTTTAAAAAGATATATCACCTGGGGTCTTAAAGGCTTCAAGTTAAACAAGCAAACATCTAGAAGAGAAGCAAGAAGCCCACGTGGAAGAAGTAAACCAGCCTGTACGATCATGAGGTGTTGAAGGGATCAGGTAACAGGCATCAGAAGATCTAAAACAAAACAAAACAAAAACATTTTTGAGTATGAGGGGGGTCAGAAGAGAGACCCCAAATCCATTTTTAGATAATAGGACATACCCTAACAGAAGGGATGATTCAACTAGGGTGTAGTATAGCACCGATGAAACACACAATATTCCTCTAGTTCTTTGATGTTTCCACACACCCCCACCCCCCAGTATCATTACTCCATTCCTGCCTTTCAGTTCTGGCTAGACCGAAGCATGTACACTGGTACAGATAAGAGCTCAGAACACATGCCATCCAGGTTAGGCAAATCCCTCAGGAACAGAAATGGGAGTAGCAATACCAGGAGGGTAGAGGAAAGGTGGGGAGAGAGGGGAGGAAAGGGAAACTGAGCACTATGATGGATATATAACCTTGCACCCCGCACCGGGGAAGACAAGCAATAGAATCAATACCTTTATGACTCTCTCCTCACTGGTCCTGGTGGGTGGAGGGTTCAGGGAAATACCCCTCTTAGCCCAAAGTCTATTTTGGGGGCTCATCAGGGGGGTTGTGGCATGGCTTTGCTACCATTGCTGCTCTGTTATGTTCCCTTCTTGGTTCACTACAGTGTGGGGGTGGTTAGACTGGACTCACTCCCTGCCGTTTGTCCCCAGTACTGTCCTCTGTCATGGTAAGGTCCAGCAAGGGTACATCATGCTTCGTTCTGTTGTCAGCCCTACAGTCCTCTCTGTGCCTGATGTCATCCTCAGGTCTTGGTGTTCCAGTATGAGGTCTAGTACTTCACTCTATTTTCTTCTTGGTTTGCTTCTGTGTGGGCATGGCAGGCCAGCCACTCTCCCCAACCTGTAGGTTTAGTGTAGCACATACTTCTAAGGAGGAAGGGGGAATGCTTAGTTTGGCTCCGATTGGGGTCAATCCTTTAGACCTTTCTGTTCATGAGTTGCTCCAGGTGGTTATGTTGCCCTCAAGGTTTGGTGCACTGTGGTGGGGTCTGCACTCACCCACCCATTTCTGTGGAGACAAAAACCCCTGGGTGGATTATTGCCCTACTCCCAGTGTGGAATGTTGATTTTTATGCATTCCATTTCATTTTTGACAGCTTATAATTTTCCTAGATTCATAATTCTAATTTCCTATTACTTATTGATATTTGAAGCTGTTTCTTCTCATTTTGAGGGATGCCCTATCAGCAAATGAAGGTACTGCTAGCTTCCCTAGCACAGACTTGACTCTATCCATATCATCACAGTTGACTACTTGAGAAGGCAGCTCTTCCTTAGTTATACTTTGAGTGTCTTACCACCTGAGGGGATCTTTTTTTTTAACGGGCACTTTATCCAAATAGCATACAATTCAAATATTCAATCATATGAAGAAGAATTTTGCAATTATTACCACTAACAGTTTTAGAAAATTTCTTCTTTGTATTCCTTGTTATTCATATAACTATTTTTTAATTGTGGAAAAAATATACACAACAAACATTTCTCCAATTTAATAACTTCTATATATATAATCCAGTGCCATTGATTTGTACTCTGTGCTGTCCAACCATTATTCATATAATTTTCCAAACTGTTCCACTACCATTAAATTAAACTAAAGTAAACAAAAATAAACTCAAATAAAATAAACTCCCCCTAAGCAAAAACCCTTCCTCTTCCCCCCATGATAACCATGGATCATGTTTGGTTTTTGTTTTCTTTTACTTTTTGTCGTCATTTTCTTGATTCACATATCATACACTTCCATAGTTAAATCGCTTTTTAAAAGAGTTGTCCATTCATCATAACAATCAGCTCTAGTGCTTCCTCTCTCCTTCCACATTCCTTGTTTGCTCCCCACATCTCTTCACCCTCCCAACCTACCACCACCCCTCTTCAACCCAGATAAACCACTGCATTGGTTATTATCTCTATGCATCAAATTCTTCTGTCCTTCACAAACTGGGAAACCTAACAGAAACGATAATAAATAAATAAAATGGCAAGAAGAAAATAATAACAATGTAAGGATAAAGATAAAAATACAAATAAAGAGTAAGAAAGAAAGACTACCATCAATATTTTAAAAGCCCAGTAAGAAATTTTGTCATGGAACAAGCAAGAAATACTTGTGCCTAGAACAAATTTAGTTTGGGTTAAGAGGGAGGTCAACTGACCAAGTATCGAATTATATCATGTTCTATCCTTAATAATCAAGCTTACAATAATCTCTGTCTGAAAATAAAGCCGTTTGAGTCCTTTGTCTGTGGCTAGAGGGGATCTGCCTGTGGCTTAATGTGGCTGGATACACTGCAGATGGATTTTGGTCTCCCATTGACCTTCATAACCTTATAGTAATTGGGTGTTCACAATTTAATCTCTGATACTTTTCCCTTTGTCATATTTGGATTTGTAATTGTCATCTTTGGATCACACAATCTGTTGTGCTTCTTCCCTGTGGACTTAGTTGACACCTCATTTCACGGCTGCTTGTTTGAATGCAAGCCTTTAAGACCCCAGATATTATTCCAATTGGTAGCTGAGCACTACCTGCTTTCTTCACCACACTTTGCTATAGCACCTTTATCCTCAGTGATTATTTAATGAAGGTGAATATCGGATAGAATGTATTGTTATCAGAACTTATTGTTCTTTGACTGGGGCTAGAATTATGTGGGAGGCCAGAATCCATATGCTTGTCCCAGGGTGAGGAGCCCTGTGGTTTACATTGGCAGGAGTAGAAAAATGGAAAAAATGTTCTGAAATTTATTGTAATGATGATTACACAACTCTTCTTAATAAAATCAAACAATTGAAGAACAAATGCAATCAGAAAAAACAAAATGTTCCAATTTTTAAAAGGAGAGAATTAAAAGAATATTGGAGTTCCAACTTTAGGGGTTTAACACCCAAATAATAGTATGCAGAATAAGATAAGGAAGGAACTAAAAAACAAAATTTAAGGACCTGAGGTTCCATTTGAAAGGGCCTAGGAAATGTTCAGGATATTGTCATAAATTCAGAATAGCAAGGCCAAATAATGAATTATGAATAAAAATGTACCCAAAACAAAAGATAAGGTCAACATGACCTAAAAGTGCAAAAGTAAGATTATTGACTAACTGCACCACTATATTCAGTCAACATATCAAAATGACAAGGTGGAATAAAGACACATTTAGATGTACAAAGTCTTATAAATTTACCTGTCATTAACCATGGGGATTTCAATTACCTGAAGACACTACTCCATCCAAACAATTGAATAAACCAACAAACAAATAAGTAAACAGAAAACTACAAACAAGCATGAGATACAGGAAACAGAAGATTCAATCAGATAGTAGAGAAACATGACTAAACATGACAAGTCACAAGTCATTGAAGACAAGCAGAACATACTGGAACCCATTAAGAGAAAATAAAAGATGAAATTGATAGAATATCTATTCCATCTGAATGTATTGGGAGGAATATTGATTAAAAAAACTAAGCAAGTGAGTTCTGGAGAAATACAAATATTTTTTCATTAAACTTAAAATAATTTGTTTACTCTGGATAAAATTTGAATAGCATTTATGAATATTGATCTTTCCAAAATTATGCTACAAGTAAATGTTTTGCAAAGTTGGGTTAGGGTATTGAATAGCTGGATAATAGTGGTGGAAAAGTGCAGGTAGTGAGAGCTAAGTAACAGAACAAGATTCAGTATGGTCCAAACAGAATAATAAAGAAGCAACTATTGAACCATATTGTTTAGATATATTAGGGTAGAAACCAAAAGAATCAGCTAAAAGACATGAAAGTGTTGTCCTATGAGAAAGAGAATTGAAAGGGGTGTGAATAGACTTGCTATCAGACAGAGGTGATTATGGCAGTTGTAGTTAGGTTGAACAATAATGTGTTATCATTTGATCTCCTTTTTAGTCCATTTTAAAGTTGTTTCCATTGTTGATATTTTCTGCTTTTTTGTTACTGAGGGTTTTCTCTATTTTGTCATTGTTGTTGTTTTTGTTTATTCATTTCTTGTTTTTGTTTTGTATAACTTTCTTTATATGAAATCTAGGGCAGGAAAATCTATAAAGTGATTTCCTAAGGGTATGACTGATGTAGTTGGGGAGCAGAAAGGGGGAGCTAACAACATGTATTCAGGAGAGAGGAAAATGTTCTGATTGTAGCAGATTACACATTTCTTAATATGACTGAACTACTAAATTGTATGTTATGTGAATTATATGCAAGTAAGACTATTTTTTAAAAAGAATGGAAAACAATAAGAAAACCCAAATCCTGTTCAACTCCTGGACTGAGTATATCCTACACACTACAACCTGACAGAAAAGGCAACATTTCTACTTTAGGGCATAAATATTATTTACCTTTGTCTCTGTTACTCTGCATACATGCCTGGTATTCAACAGAAAAAAAAAACTCACCGTTAAGAGACAAAACAGTCAATAACATCAGATTCAAAGATGATCCTATAGTCAGGGATTTTGGAACTATTAAACACTTTAAAATAACTATAATTAATATATTAAAGGATCAAGTAATAAAAAGCCAAATCATTGAATACCCCAAAGTGAAATTTCAGCAAACAGTTGGTGATAGAGCTTGTATTAACTTGGCTAGGGCAAGATTCTCAATTGTTTGGCAACCTGGGTCTTGTAATCCCCTGTGATGTAGCATAACACAGTGTAGTCAACTCCGTAGTTGGATCTCCTGTGAGCATTCAATTAGTTGTAAGAATATTAGGGAGGACTGTAGACCCTTATTAAGTCACAGCCCTGATGCAATTGAAAGAAAGTTTCCTAGAGAGTGTGGCCTATTTTCTATATGAATAGATATGGGGGGAAGCTTGCTTAGTTTTTTCCTGGGTCTGGAGCCTGTATGTGGCTCATCCACCCTTTGGTTCTTTGGACTTGAGCCAATGGCCTTTCCCATTGCCTGCTGAACACTTGGGTCATCAGTAACCTGCCATATGTCTTTGGATTCACTGACCTCACATGTCACCAGTGACCTACTGACCTTTGATTTATCCACCTCTACAAGCTGTAATAGCTTGTAATTCTCCTGCTGAACTTGGGCTCATCAGCCTATGAAGCTATGTGAGTAAGGAGAAGTCTCAAGTTTAACATTTGACTTATAGAACTCAGACTGGATGTGCCCACTTTTAAAACTATGAGTCATTTTCTCAGCATAACCATTTCTCATTTTCTATCCATCTCTGTCTCCCTCTCCCTTCTTCCCTCCCTCCTTCCTTCCCTCCATCTCTCTCTCTCTCTCTCTCTCTCTCTCTCTCTCTCTCTCTCTCTCTCCGTGGAGCACTGATTTTGTGAATTCAGTCTAACACTGTTGAAAACTCTTTTTAAAGTTAAATGGAAATACTAGAACTGAAAACATGATATCAGATATGAATACTTATTTGATGGGATCACTATAAAATGAGAAGAAAATGATTATAGAAAAATAGAAAATATTCAAAATTAACTTCAATGAGAATAAGAATGAAAATAAAATAAAACCAGGAATCCTAGAACAGTTGGACAACAATAAATACACCAACTTAGAACTGGAGTGCTAAAGGAAGAAGACAGATAAAATGGTGAAGAAATGATAAACCATGGATCCTAGGACATCAGAAAATCCCGGCTAGTTAAATAAAATGCACACACATGTATATACAACTATATCTAGGCATATCATAGTCAAATTTCTGAAAACCAAAGATAAAATAAAACTCTCATAGCCAAAAAATAAGAGATATTAATGTGAAGAGGTCATCAGAGACCTAATAGCAAGAAATTTTACAACTCATGTATATAGGGTGGATTTATTACTAGTAGAAAATATTTTAAACAGGGAAGTGATCTGATAAAATTTTATTTTAGAGTGATTTTTCCAGCAGCAATGTGGAAAGTTTGGCAGTGTCAAATCAGAAGGATAAATAAGTACATTGCGAGAGATACTTACAGTGAAATAATAAATAGCATGGGTAAACTCCATAAACATAAGCCTAAATGAAAATATAAACTCTCAGAAAAATTGCAAAACACTATAAAATGTATATATAACTTAAAAGCAATTAGTATTTAGAAATTCAAATTAGAATGAAAGATTTTGTTCATGAGCATGTTAAAAAACTAAGTGAGAGAAGGGGAAGTAATCAATAAAAAAATACACAAAGGTTTCAACTCTCTTAGTGATATGTATATTTTTGAAAGGACAAGAGTTAATTTTATTATTTTCATTCCCTGTATTTGAAATATAGTACAATAAACTCAAAATTAACAAAAACTTTAAAGAAAATGTTTTTATAAGTTCATGGAAAGGGTACATAAGTTTTAGACATGTTAATGAGATCACTGACAGAAAGTCAATCGTTGAAGAAAGCAGAATGGAAGAACCTGATGAGAAGTGATGGATACAGGTCCCTGAAGAGTATGAGTAGATTCGATACAGAGTACTATTAGAGAAAAAAATCAGCAAGAGGAAGGATTTCTCTCCCAGGACATGACCAAAAGAGGCAGAAAGATAAGTGGTGAATAGAAAGTCCAGCAGTGGTTGTTGTTGTTGTGATAGGTGCTGTTGTTTTGAGGCTACCCTGACCCATAACTACCCTACACACAACCCAACAGAACACTGTGCCTGCACCACCCTCATGATTGTTCCTATGTCTAAGCCCAGTGATGTAGCAACTGTGTCAGTCTATATCATTGAGGACCTTCTTCCTGTTCACGGCAACTTCTATTTTACCAAACATGGTGTCCTTCTCCAGGGACTGGCCTCTCCTGTCAATATGACTACTGTTTCCGTGAGCATTGATTTTGGATTAAGGTAACACAAAATCCTTGACAACTTCTATGTCTTCTCCATTTATGATGATATTACCCTATTGGTCCACTTGTAATGATTTGGGTCTTCCTTACATTGAGTTGTAATTCATACTAAAGGCTACAATCCCTGATCTTCATCAACAAGTTCTCTAATTGTTCCTTACTTTCAGCTAGCAAGATTATGTCATCTGTGTACCACAGGCTAATGAGCCTTTCTCCAATCCTGATCCCACATTTATCTACATATAGTCCAGCTTTTCTGATGATTTTCTCAGTGAAAAGATTAAATAACTATGGTGAAGTGAAACAAACCTTATGTACACCTTTCCTGATTTTAAACCAAACAATAGTCCCTTGTTCTGTTTGCACAACTGCCTCTAGATCCATGTACAAGTTCCAAAGGAGCATAATGAAGTGTTTTAGAATTCCAGTTCTTCTCAAAGTTATCTACAATTTATTATATTCCACAGAGTTGAATACCTTTGCATAGTCAATGAAACACAATTTTACTTCTTTCTGGTATTCTCTGCTTTGCAAGAAAGATGTGCATCAGGGTTGTAGTCTCTCATCATTCTCATTCAATCTTAATGCTGAGAAAATAATCAGAGAAGGTAAATTATATGAAAAAGAGTGAGGCAGACTTCCGGGAAGATGGCGACAGAGTGACACATACCAGAGGAACTCCGCAGAATCGAGCCCAGGAGAGTTGCTCAGAGGGAAATTCAACGTCACTGGATCACAGGAGGCGCATCATAAAGATAAGTAGGCACAGATCCACGGGGTTTTAAGGGGCTGAGGGCTTTTGGCTTACCTCAGTGGAAGCCGGCTGGGGCTCAACCCTAGCCTAGCCGCTGTGTCTGCCCAAGCCGGGACCATTTGGAGCCTGTATTGGGCTTGGCCTCAGCGCAGCCACAGTTTTCCCCTACCTGCCTCAGGGCAGGGACAGGGCCCTTGAGGCTCCACCAGCAGGGTTTGGGGTTCAGCTGCATTGTTGCTTCTGTTTGCATCTCTGCTCTATATTCCCACGCAGCTTTGGAGGGCTGCGCAGGGGCTTATTCGGGGCACAGCCACAGCTTGCCGTGCCGCGTGGGCTGAGCAGGGACTGAACCCAAACACCCACAGCTCCATAGACAGGGATCAAGCTTCAGCTACACTGCGGCATCTGTTAACATCTCTGTTCTCTGTCCCCCCACCTCTCTGGGGGCTGCTCAGCAGCTTTCTTGCGACTCTTCTTGGGGCTCAGCTGCAGATTGCCACTGGGGCTTGGGGCAGGGAGTGGGACTCAGCTGCATAGTTGCTTTTCCTTCCCTCACTTCCCTGTACCCCTGCACAGTCCGGTCTCACTTTTTAATTTTTCTCTCCCTCTTGTTCCTGAACTGCTCTCTCACACTCCATTGCAGACTTACAGGACACTCCCATTGCCCTAGGGCATTTGCGCCTGGGCCACACCCAGCTAGGTGAGCTCCACCCTGCATAGATAGCCCAGTGCTAGGGAAAGGCCTGCTTGCTCTCCAGGGGATACTCCTCGGACTCCTCACCAGGGAGTTCCTGCCTGTGTACCTGGGGACATAAGGCAGCTCAGCCAACACTTATCAATATTCAAACCAATAGCAGGAACTTCAGCCCAGCCTCTGCAACACTGGGGCAGGCAGCCGACCTGCCATCTGGGGCACTCCCCTGATAGGGAAGCCACAGAAAGATAAAGTGGTAGGTTAATCCCCTAGCAAAATCAGCTGTAGGCAGTTCGAAGAAGCATTCCTATAAGTCTTCCAGAGAGAGACTAGAAAATAGCACCTGGTCCCTCAAAAACAACTCAACGCAAACAGCCATCAGCCCCAACAACCTGAACGAAAAAACCGGAGAAACAAAAGACAAAGGCAGGAGATGTGCTGAACATAGCAACATACAAAGAAGAAGCAGACATTGAGATGCCATACAAAGAAACTCTCTGAATGCTGCTTGGAGCCATGCAGGATATGAAGGAAACAATACAGAAAGATGATGAAACGATAGAGGAGATAAAAGCCACACACCAAAGGGAAATACAGGAGCTTAGGGAGGAAATAACGAAAAACAATAGCAAAATTGTTAGGTGGCTTAGCCTAGGGAATTGGAAAGCCCAGGAGAGCCAGCAAAGGACAAAAGCTGGATTTTCCCGCCGGTGGGCTCGGATGGGCGTTACACCTGGAGCAGCCCACCTGGGCCGGGTGATTGCAATTCAGCCAATGGGATCAACCTGGGGTCATTCACCACACCTCCTCCGGGAACCCTTGAAAAGCCAGGGACCGGAAGGGAGAGGCTTCTTGGCTCTTGGGCTCTTGGTCTTGGCTTGCTTGTGCGGTCTGGTCATTTCGTGGGAGGGGAGAGATCCTTGCGTGTCCTGGAGCAGTCTCTGCCAGGCCGCATGGTCAAAGGAATCCTATGGGTGCCGCGTAAAACCTGATGCTTCTTTGAACTTTCATTAAATTCACTTGGATCACGAGCCTGGCTTCAGCGTGAAATCTTTCTCGCGCGGAGCCAAGGACCGAGGCTGAGATTTAGGCCAGAGAGAGAAACCTAACAAAATCATGTTCCTTGAGAATCTATTGGAGGAATCAGAGAACTGCATCAGTGTCTTGGAGGACAGCCAAGAAGACTTTAATAAACGTGAACAAAAATCTAATAAGAGCATCAGAGAAGCCAAACAAAACCTAAGAGCTATGTCTGATGCTATGAAGAGGAACAACATTAGAATTATTGGCCTACCGGAGGAAGACACAACAAAGAAGTCATCTGCAACAGTAGTGAGAGAATTCTTGGAGGAAAACTTCCCCAGCCTAATGAATGAAAACCAAGCAACCATCCAGGAGGCTGAAAGAACACCAGCACGACAGGACCCCAAGAAGAAATCACCAAGGCACAAAATAATTAAACTATCCAACTTTGAGGAAAAGGAGAAAATCATGAGAGCAGCTAGGGAAAAACAAGCAATCACATATAAAGGTCACCACATAAGGATATGCTCAGACCTATCAGCAGAAAATATGAAAAAAAGGAGAGAGTGGAGTAACATATTCCAAAAGTTGAAGGAAAACAATGCAAATCCAAGAATACTCTACCTAGCCAAATTATCGATCAAGATCGATGGAGAAGTAAAAGTCTTCCCAGACAAGGAAAAACTCAAAAAATACGTTACAACAAACGCAGCCTTACAAAAGATCCTCGCCGACTCAGTATGGGCAGAAGAACAACACTCACCAAGCACAAATAAGAGACCAACACATAGAACAACTTCACCCAGAGCACAACAAAGAGAAAACAGGCCCCAAGATAGCAATGGCTTAAGGATGGAAAGAAGTCAAAAATGAAACACACACAAAACACATACTAATGATAAAGGAAAGTAGGAAAACTCCCAACACAAAAGGTATAAAATGGCATCACAGAGTCTGCACATTGAGATAATAACCCTGAAAATCAATGGCCTGAACTCAGGCATTAAAAGACTGAGACTAGCAGAATGGCTTAGAAAACACAACCCATCAATTTGCTGCCTACAGGAGACACATCTCAAGGCTACTGACAAAAATAGGCTGAGAATCAAAGGCTGGAGAAGGACCTACCAAGCAAACAGCAATACAAAAAAAGCAGGTGTTGCAATCCTTATCTCGGATAAAATTGACCTCAAAGTGCAAACCATAAAAAGAGATAAGGAGGGACACTATATAATGCTCAAGGGAATCATAGACAATGAACCACTAAGCATTGTAAACATATATTCCCAGAATGAGAGACCAGCTCAATACATCAAGCAAACACTCCAAAAGATTAAGAAAGAAATCACAATCTCGACAATTAAAGTGGGCGACTTCAACACACCACTCACTGAGAAAGATAGATCACAGGGAAAGAAGCTCAACAAGGAGACTAGAGAGCTAATCTCCACAATCAGACAATTTGACCTAATAAATATTTACAGAATTTTTCATCCAAATATAAAATATTTCACATTCTTTTCAAGTCCCCATGGCACATATTCGAAGATAGACTACATGCTGGGGCATAAGGCAAATCTACATAAATTTAAGCACATTGAAATAATACAGACCTCTCTCTCTGACCACTGTGCCATAAGACTGGAAATCAACAAAAAGAAGACAAAGAAAATAAGAGCAAATAATTGGAGGATGAATAACTCTCTACTGCAAAAGGAGTGCGTACTGGTGCAGATCAGAGACAAACTCAGGAAATTTATAGAAACCAACAAAAATGAGCACACGGCATACCAAAGCTTATGGGACACAGCAAAGGCAGTCATCAGAGGAAGGTTCATAGCACTACAAGCACACTTAAGAAAGGAAGAGAGACTCATGATGGATACGCTGACACAAAATTTACAAAAACTAGAGCAGAGTCAGCAGGACAACCCTACTAATAGCAAAAGAAAAGAAATTATAAAAATCAGGGCTGAGATTCAGGAGAGGGAAAATAAAAAAAACTATGGAAAAAATTAACATCACTAAAAGTTGGTTCTTTGAAAGGATAAACAGGATCGATAGACCATTGGCAAACCTAACCAACGAAAGGAGGGAACAAATCTCAATAGCAAGAATAAGGGATGAAAGAGGGGTCATTATAACAGACCCTAATGAAATCAAAAGGATAGTTATACAGTACTATGAAGGATTGTACTCCAGTGAATTCAACAATTTGGAAGACATGGACAAATTCCTGGAAAAACAATCCCTCCCTAGACTATCCTCGGTGAACATCAAGAATCTCAACAGACCCATAGCAATAGAAGAAATAGAAAAGGTTATCAAAGGATTGCCAACAAAAAAAAAAAAATCCCCTGGACCAGATGGCTTCACTGGAGAATTCTACCAAGCATTCAGGGAAGAACTAATACCAATCCTACACAAACTTTTCCAGAATATAGAAAAATATGGCAAACTCCTGAACTCCTTCTATGAAGCTAGTATAACTCTGATACCCAAACCGGGCAAGGATCCCACAAGAATCGAGAACTACAGACCAATATCCCTAATGAACATTGATGCAAAAATCCTTAACAAAATACTAGCCAACAGAATACAAAAGTATATAAAACAAATAATTCACCATGACCAAGTGGGATTCATATCAGGGATGCAGGGATGGTTCAACATACGAAAGACCATTAGTATTATTCGTAACATTGACATGAAAAATATAAGTATCACATGATTATATCAATAGACACAGAAAAAGCATTCGACAACATCCAACACCAACTCCTGTTTAAGACACTAGCGAAGATAGGAATGGAAGGAAAGTTCCTCAAGACAATACAAGCTATATATGAAAAACCAACAGCCAAAGTGGTAGTCAATGGAGACAAGACTAACACAATCCCACTGAAAAAGGGGACCAGACACAGATGCCCCTTGTCCCCACTCCTATTTAATATCGTGCTGGAGGTTTTAGCTAACAGCATAAGGCAAAGAAGTGACATCAAAGGTATTCGTCTGGGGAAGGAAGAGGTTAAATTCTCATTATTTGCAGATGATATGATTCTATATATAGAAACTCCCAAAAGTTCCACAAGGGGAGTACTGGAAGCAATAGAGGAGTTTGGGAGAGTGGCAGGATACAAGATCAACAAACAGAAGTCCATCAGACTGTTATACACATCAGATAAGACCACCAGAAGAAGAGATCAAAAAGGTGGTACTCTTCACAATAGCCAAACACAAATTGAAATATCTAGGGATACACCTGACTGAAAAAACAAAAGATCTATATAGGGAAAACTATAGAACACGATTACAAGAAACCAAGAGCGACCTCAACAAATGGAAGAATATCCCATGCTCTTGGATTGGGAGACTTAATATAGTTAAGATGTCAGTTCTGCCAGAAGCACTATATAAGTTTAATGCTATCCCGATACAATTACCATCATCTTTCTTCAAAGAAATGTAAAAACTGATTACCAACTTCATATGGAGAGGGAAGACACCCAGAATTAGCAGAGAACTCCTCAAGAAGAAGGACACCGTGGGAGGGCTTGCTTTACCTGACTTTGGAACATACTATGCAGCCACAGTTCTCAAAACTGCATGGTATTGGTACAATGACAGATACACAGACCAATGGAAAAGAACTGAAAACCCTGAAATAAAAGCTTCAGCATACACATAGCTGGTCTTTGATAAGGGCCCCAAAAATATCAAATGGGAAGCCAATGCCCTCTTTAACAAGTGGTGCTGGAAAAAATGGATATCTACGTGCAGAAAAATGAAGCAAGACCCTTATCTCACTCCATGCACAAGAATAAACTCGAGGTGGATCACAGACCTTGAAGTTAAACCCCAAACTATTAGGGCCATCAATGAGGGAATTGGGACCAACTTGAGAACTTTGGCGCAGGGAATACACAGGCTATCAGAAATAGGGAAGGACACAAACACAGAGGAGGCACAAATTGACAAATGGGATATACTGAAGATAAAACACTTGTGTACATCTAAAGAAATCACCAAGAGAGCAATAAGAGATTCCACACACTGGTAAAACATCTTTTGCAATGACACATCAGACAAAGGCCTTATTACTAAAATCTACAATACTCTGCTAGCGTCCAAAAAGATAAAAAACAATAGCCCACTTGAAAGGTGGGCAAAGGACTTGAACGGAAATTTTATAGGGACAGAAATCCGAATGGCCAACAAACATATGTGAAAATGTTCCCGATCTTTAGCCATAAGAGAAATGCAAATGAAAAAAACAATGAGGTACCACCTGACACCCTCAAAGGTAGCCCAATTCAAAAAATCAGAAAGCAACAAGTGTTGGAGGGGCTGTGGGGAGACAGGAACTCTCATCCACTGCTGGTGGGCCTGTAAGTATGTACAGGCAGTATGGAAATCAATCTAGCGATACCTAAAACAGACGGAAATAGAGTTACCATATGACCCAGCAATCCCCCTGCTGGGCATATACCCAGAAGACGCAAGAAACAAACCAAGACCAGACATCTGTGCTCCAATGTTCATTGCGGCACAGTTCACAATTTCAAGGAGTTGGAAGCAACCCAAATTTCCATCAACTGACAATTGGATTAAAAAACTGTGGTATATACATACAATAGAGTACTACGCATCACTAAAAAGCAGTGGTGAACGTATGAGGCACATAGCGGCATGGGAGGAACTGGAGGAAATCATGCTAAGCGAAGTAAGTCAGGCACAAAAGGACAAGGACAACATGAGCCCGCTGAGGTAAGTATTAAAAAAAATTTTTTTAATGCAAAAGTGGCATAGGGGAAAAAGCTACTGTATGCAAACATTTCTGGGGGTGGAGACTGTGTAGTATGGCAGAGACCAGACACAAACCAGGGATGCACATGGTAGACAATGGTGGAGGAGGTGGGGAAAGGAAAATAAAAGGATGAATATAAGGAAGAAAAGGGAAGTGGGGGCATGGGGTACTAATCCACCCAAGGGGAGGGTATTGCTTATATCTCCACAGGGAAAGTGGGACCAGACTTCAACCCAGTGCCACAAGGTGTGAATGCAATATCCCGGCGTGGAGTAGGGAACCAGTGGAGATGTCTGGGAGGCTGGCCCCAGCACCATAAATTAAGTGGATTCCTGCCCCTCCCCCAAAAAGAATTTGTTTCAAAGGATGACATTGATTCTGCAGCTCCGGGATATGGACATATCTGATCAGAGCACATGGGAGCAGATGAAGGGGCAGGAGGAGACAGTGGAACACAGCCTGGCCCACCAGGCCGTGAGGATGACGTTCCTGAGTAGAGCAGCCAGTCCACAGAGAGAACAACATGGTTGGCCCTACTATGAGATATGATGCCCCTCAGTGACTAAGGGCGATACAGGGGACAGCACCGGAGACACAGTGTGGGAATTGCACCTGACCTGATCCCACCACACCGAGGCAAATCACTGGGGGAGTGCAGCGGAACAGCAAGGGAATGGAGTGGCAAGGTCCCCAGGGAATGCTGAAAGTGGACTTTGGGGCCAGGGCGTGGTGCCCCAACAGACTGGACTGGAAAATGCTCCTAAGGGCCAGCAAACGATTCTTGAACGAACTACAAGCCTTTCTTTTGTGAAGTGTTTTGTTTTGTTCTTTGTCAGTGGTTTCTTTTTGTTGTTTTGTTGTCTGGTTGTATACTGTTGCTTTGTTTTCCTCTGTCTTGTTTTCGTGCATGTTAGTGTCTCCACAGGTCTGTCTGAATAGGACAGACTGGATGAACTATCTGGAGGAAAAACAATGGGACAGACAGTTCCGGGGGTACAGACGGTCCCGGGTGCGGGAGGGGGAGGAGGGTAAGGAAGTTGTGTTAATAAACACAGGGACAAGAGAACAACATGGGACCCAAAATGTTAGTGAGGGGGGAGTGGCAGGCCTGGTGGGGAATGATCAAGGGTAAGGTTGCGTAGAGAAGAGGCATAGCTGTAGCCCAGGTGGGGACAGAGCATGGTAGTGGGGCAGGAGGAAAGTCAAGGGAGATGGAGGAAGGAGCTGGGAGTTAAGGGGCATTTATGGAGGTCTAGACAAAGACATGTGCATGCAAATATATATAAGAGGATGGGGAAATAGATCTAAGTGTCTACATTTATAGGTTTAGTATTAAGGTGGCTGAAGGACCATGGGCCTCTACTGAAGCACTCCCTCAATGTATGAATACTTTCTTTTATTAAATTGGCACGCTATGATGCTCACTCTCCTGACACAACTGCTGAAGCCAAAGTGGGTGAACAAGTAAATGTGGTGAAGAAAGCTGATGGTGCCTGGCTATCAAAAGAGATAGTGACTGGGGTCTTAAAGGCTTGAAGATAAACAAGCGGCCATCTAGCTCAGAAGCAACAAAGCCCACATGGAAGAACACACCAGCCTGGGTGATCGAGTGGTCCCAAAGGGATCAGTTATCAGGCATCAAAGAACAAAAAATCATCATGTCATTGGCTGCACACCTCCATGATAGGATCGCTGAAGACAAATGGGATCATAAGCAAATGTGGAGAAGAAAGCTGATGGTGCCTGGCTATCAAAAGAGATAGTGTCTGGGGTCTTAAAGGCTTGAAGGTGAACAAACGGCCATCTAGCTCAGAAGCAAAAAAGCCCACATGGAAGAAGCACACCAGCCAGTGCAATCACGAGGTGCCCAAGGGACCAGGTATAAGGCATCATGCAAAAAAAAAAAAAGAATATATGTATGTGTATATATATGTGTGTATATATATACCATATTGAATGAAGGGGGAAGTGTAGAGTGGAGACCCAAGGCCCAAGTGTCGGCCACTGGAGATCCCCTCATAGAGGGGTTTAGGAGAGGAGATGGGTCAGTCTGGGTGCAAGGTAGTACAGATGAAGAACACAGCTTTCCCCCAGATCCTTGACGCTTCCTCCCCCCAACTACCATGATCTGAATTCTACCTTGTAGGGCTGGATAGGGCAGAGGTTGTACACTGGTACATATGAGGGCTAGAGGCACAGGGAATCCAGGGTGGATGATTCCTTCAGGACCAAGGGTGTGAGGGGCGATGCTGGGAGAGTGGAGGGTGAGTGGGTTGGAAAGGGGGAACTGAATACAGGGATCCACATGTGACCTCCTCCCTGGGAGAGGGACGGCAGAGAAGGGGGGAAGGGAGACTCCGGATAGGGCAAGATATGACAAAATAACGATGTATAAATTACAAAGGGCACATGAGGGAGGGGGGAGCGGGGAGGGAGGGGGAAAAAAAAGAGGACCTGATGCAAAGGGCTTAAGTGGAGAGCAAATGCTTTGAGAATGATTGGGGCAGGGACTGTATGGATGTGCTTTATACAATTGATGTATGTATATGGATTGTGATAAGAGTTGTATGAGTCCCTAATAAAATGTAAAAAAAAGAAAAGAAAAAAAAGAAAGAAAATGATTAGAGCAAAGAATGTACAGATGTGCTGTATACAGTTGATGTATGTATATATATGGATTTTGATAAGAGTTGTATGAGCTCCTAATAAAACATTAAAAAAAAAGAGTGAGGCATCAGGTTTGGGGAAGGCTTATTAACCTGAAATATGCAGACGACATAAACTTTCTTGCTTAAAGGGAAGATATATTGAAGCACTTGCTCATGAAGATAAAGGATTATAGCCTTCAGTATGGATTATAACTCAATGTAAGGTAAATAAAAATAATTTCAACTGATCAATAGGCAACATCATGACAAATGGGAAAAGATTGAAATTGTGATAGAGTTTCTCTTGCTTGGATCCACAATCAAGGCTCATTGAAGCAACAGTCAACTGGTAAAAGGATATATTAGGTAAATCTTTTGCACGAGATCTCTTTAGAGTATAAGTCTAGAGTCCATAAGCCTGATATTATTCCATAGGTCTGATACCAATCTATAAAGTCCTCTTCAGACTCACAAAACACATGAAATGATGCTGAATGCAGGAAGATCACAAGAGAGTGGGTGGGAAATCTTGTGGATCCAGTGATGTTGTAAGCATCTCAGTGCTGCCAGGGGTCTCCATGTGACTTCTCCAGTTCCCAGGGCTCTGGTTTCATCAGGGTAGCTTCATGTGGTTTATTATCAGAAATGTCTTGCAGGGAGTGAGCCTTGTCAGCAGAGAGTCTCCAAGGGAGTGAGCTGAGACAGAGTGTCTCCCACCTCCAAGGAGCAAAAATACAGGAGTTCCAAGAATCCTCAACAAAATGCCATTCCCACACAGAAGTCTCATTGACTATGACCTGATTGACAGACTAGACTCCAGCTCCTTAACTCTTACTCCTCTCAAGTCCCAAATTGACACCACATTATGTAACTACCACAGTGAGCTTGAAGATAAATCACTCAATACCAAGCTCCAAGTAAAATCGTCCATACAAGGACTTTTAAAAATCCAAAAGAAGTAAAAGAATTATGTTGGACAGTATCAAGAGGAATAACATACATGAAATAGGAATTACAGAAGAGGAAAAAGCCACACACACACACAAAGTACAGGAAAAAAATATCCAAGGCTACTAGAAGAATACTTCCCTATCATTATGAAAGAGAAAAAGCGTAGTAAATAGAAAAAACATGGTAAGAAATGAAATGGGCAACATCACAATAGAATCAAATGAAATAAAACATTTAATAATACATTATTGTGAATACTTCAAGAAATTTGAAAATCTAGATGAAATTGTCAGATTTGTAGAAATATACTACCTACCTAAATTAAGACAGATTGATGTAGAAAACTGGACTGGACAAATGAATGCACCTATAACAAAAGGTCATTTTAAAAACTGTCAACAAAAGAAAAATCCAGGACCAGAGACAGCTTCTCCAGGGTATTCTATCCCAGTTACTCAAACTGTTCCAGAATACAGAAAAGGATGATAAACTCATAAACTAATTTTTTTCATAAATTCATTTCATGAGGCATGTATACCCAGATACCACAAACAGGCAGACATTACCAGAATAGAAATTTACAGATCAAAATCCATTATGAACATAGACACAAAATTTCTGCATAAAACAGTTTAACTGTTGAATTTTATGATAAGTGGATGAAGTATCATTAAAACTGTTTTTTTTAAAACATACATCATGAGCAAGTGGGATTCTTTTATATTTATCTTTGGCTAGGGAATGAATAATGAATGATGAATAAAACAAAATATGCTTTCAAAACCCCTGGTTCAGAGCTTGCACATAGTAGGTGCAATATGACTCAGAAATAATGGTGGAGTGAAGTTTTGTAAACTATAGCAATAGTAAGGCCCAGCTCAGACTTTGTTCCAGAATCCAGGTCTCAACAGCACATCAGTCATGGTGAACTAGGCAATGCTTATACCTGCTTTCTACAAATAACAACTTAACCAGGATGTCTAGGCCTATGTAAACAGTTCTTTTTTAAGAACTAGTTTTTTATTCCCATACCCCTTGGTTTATGAGCAGTTTCTTGAGAAAATTTTCTAGTCACAGGCTAATAAGCCATTTTCAGGGTAGGGACTGGGTCTTTAGCCCATTTGGTGGGGATGTAAGCCAGCATGCTGTAGAGAAGTGCACCTTCCACCTCCCCACTCCTGATGCCAGCCCTTCTGCTCCTTCCCTCCTTCCCACTCTTACTTCTGTGGTTTCCAGAGCAACCATAAAAAATATTACTCCACATATTATAGGAACAAATTGTCATTTCACTTTACTATTGTTTTAATTTAAAATTAAAGTGTGAAAATAACTCTAGTTTGAGAGAAATTCTTCTGGCAGACAATGCCTTTCGGAAAGAATAAATACATGTATGAGGAACTCAGGAGAAGCAGCAATGCTTAGAGTGTCTAAACTCTGATGTCGACACAATGTTAAATGAAAGAAAGAATGAAAAATGTAACATAACTTTGCTGTAAAGACTAGAAAACACACACACACACACACACACACACACACACACACACACACACACACACACATCTTAAAAGTAAAACTAACTCCTGGAAGTAATAATACATTTTGGGATGATCGGTGTCCCTCTCATAATCTCATGTCCACCCCAAACCTTGAAATGTGACCTCTTTGAAAATAGGGTCTTTCCTGGTTTTAGATGAGCACTGAATCCAATGACAGATGTCCTGTAAGAAGAAAGTCACATTGTAGAGAAGGTCATATGAAGATGTAGGCAGAGCTTGCAGTGATGTTGCCACAAACTAGAAGAAGGAGTCTCCTCTAGTTTGGTGACTTTCATTGTAGAGTTCATGCCTCCACAGCTGGGAAAAAATACATTTCTGTTCTATTCCAACAAAGAGCTACAGTCTCCGAAACCAGAGTGCCAGCTCTGCCCAATCCTATAGGGTCGCTCTGAACTAGAATGGACTTGATAGCAATGAGTTTTGAGTTTATGGTAATTTGTTATGGCAGTTCTAGGAAACAAAATGGGATATTTAAAATTAATATTGACATGTTTGCTCATTATTGGTAGTTAAAACCAGTGGTAAAGGAGACCTGGTGGTGCTGCCGGGTGAGTATTGGAATTGTTAACTCCAAGGCGGGTGGTCCAAACCTACAAGCCACACATCCAGAGAAGGATCGTGTTATCTATTTCTGTAATAATTCACAGCCTTGGGAACCCTCCAGAGGGAGGGTGGTTACCAGTTGGAATCAACTCAGTAGCGGTGGGTAGGGGTTGTAGGGTTGCACAATAAGTTAGGTACAGGCTTATTTGTGCATATTTTCCAGTCTGTTGTGAACAATTTCACTTTATTCATCAGCTCAAGGATTCTGCTTCTAGGTGTAGTTAGATCAGTGAGAATAAAAAAAGTTCAGTGGGAAATTCCTCGTCACAGGATGGCATAGAAACTTCTGAGAGTATCTGTGTCTGATCATCAGTTTCAGATTGTTGGCTGTAGTGCTATGTCATAGCTCCCAGCTGTGCTGCAAAGGAATATAAGATTCAGCAGCCACAAGAAGCAGTTCTACTCTGCCCTATAGGCTCACTGTGAGTAGAAATCAACTCAGTGGCAGTGGGTTTTGGTTCAGGACTCCCCGTAAAATGTCACATCGAGGTGGTAAGAGTAGACAGGTTTGCATTGTTTCTGAGTCAGGGGAAAGTCACTATTAAGGATAGTCTTAGCTCTCAATTTCAAATAAATACCCATTACGAGGTTAAGGAAGAAATCTTCTGTTTCTAACTTGATGAGAAATTTTATTAGTAATTTATTTTGAGTTTTGGAAGGTAATTTTTTATGATTATGTAGTCTTTATGTTTTAATCTATTAATCTGGTAAAATACATTGATAGATTTTTAAATAGGTTAAATCAACCTTGCTTTCCTGAGATAAAACCCACTTGGTCATAATGTACCATTCTTTTTTATGCATTGTATTTTATTTCTGATATTTTATTACAAATGCTAAAGGGGATGTATGGATATATGGCTATTGGTTTGAATTTCCTTTTCCTGTAATCATTTTTTAATAAATCATATTATTGGAGGTTTTACAGATGTTATAATAATCGATACATCAATGATATCAAGCGCATTTTTACATATGTTGCTATCATTTTCAAAGTATTTTCTTTCCACTTGAGCTTTGATATCAGCTCTTCTTCCCCCACCCACCCACATCCTCTTGTAATCTTATTGTCAAGACTTGTTTGGGTACAAGGAAATTAGTTAGAAGTGTTTTCTTTTTCGTTGTTTTCTGAAAGAGTTTCTTTTAATTTGGTATTATTTTTTCCTTATATGTTTGATTGAATTCACCAGTAAAATTATTTTGTCCTGAATAATTTGAAAGTTTCATCTGCCTTATTAAAAGTACTCTCCCTCACCAAAAAAATTATAACATTACCTAATCTTTTAAATGAGTGTAGAATCAGTGGTGAGTTGTGCTTCCTATCCCTTTATTGATTATTTGTGTGTTTGTTTTTATTTTTCATCAACTTAGAGATTTACCCATTTTATTGATCTTTCCAAAGTACCAGTTTTTTATTTTATAGACTTTATTGTATTTCTTTTTCTATTTATTTCTGTTCTTATTTTTAATACTTTCTTATTTATGCTTGGAGCTTCATTTGCACATAATTTTCTAGTTTCTTACTGGAGAGGCTAAAATATTCATTTGAGACCTTTCTTTTCTAATATGTTTAGTACTAGCAGTTTTCTTCTAACCACAGACTTTTCTGTATCCTACAAATTTTGATGTGTGCTGCTTCATTTTCATTCCATTCAAAATATGTTTTAAATTCACTGACAATGTTTTCATTACATATTAAAGGTGTTGGTTAATTTTCCAAAATGTCATGGATTTTGCAGGTATGCCTTTAATATTTCTTCTGTTGTGATCATAGAACATACTGCATGTGACAGCAATCCACTTATATTTATGGAGACTTATTTTATAGCCTACACTATGGTCCATGTTGGTGAATGTTTCATATACATTTGAAAAGAACTTGTGTTCTGCTCTGGATAGAGTGTTCTACAAATGCCAATTAGATCTATTTGGTAGATGAACATATCTTCAGTAGTCTCATTGATATTTTTCTACTTGCATTATTAATTAATGAGAAATTAATGTTGAAATCTCCAACTTTATTTTTGTATTTCCTTGACAGTTTAGGTTTTGCTTTAAAGCTCTGTTACTATATACATGTAAATTTAGGACTTACGTTCTCTTGATATTGACCTTTTATACTTTTGGAATAATTATCTTTATTGAAACATACCTTATCATATATTAGTAGAAGCATTACAGTTTTTCTTTGATTAAAATTTGCATGATACATCTTATTCCCTTCTTTAATTTTTAATATATTTGCATCTGTATATTTAAAGTGAATTTGTATAGCCAGTATACAACTGGGAATTACTTTTTTATATCCAATCTGACAACTTTACCTTGTAATTGAAATGCTTAGACCATTTACATTGGAAATAATTAACTATGTTTGGTTTGAATTTGCTTTTTGACCAATCTATTATTTGTTTCCCTTTTCTTCTTTTTCTATTTTCTTTTGGATCAACTATTTTCATTTTTAATTCTTTTTAAAAATCATTTTATTAGGGGCTCATACAACTTTATCACAATCCATGTATACATCAATTGTTTAAAGCACACCCACACATCCATTGCCCTCATCATTCTCAAAACATTTGCTCTCCACCTAAGCCCCTGGCATCAGGTCCTCATTTTTCACCCTCCCTCCCTGCTCCCCACTCCCTCATGAATCCTTGATAATTTATAAATTATTATTTTACCATATCCTGCGCTGTCCAATGTCTCCCCTCCCCCCCGCCACCTGTTCCCCAGGGAGGAGGCCACATTTTCATGGTTGCATTTTATTTCTATTTTGTGGGGAGGGGCTTATTAGCCATACTTGTGTTATTGCTTTATTATTATTATTATTGCGATTACTATAGGTTTTGTAAGATACATCTTTAATTTATTACAGTTCCACTTCAAGTAATCTTATACCACTCCATATATAGTATAAAACTTTTACAATCATCTACTTTCATTTCCTCTTCCTATTCATTGTGTACTATGGTCAAATATTTTACAGAACATTATAACAGTGTATCTCAACACACAGGGACCCTATAGGGCAAAGCAGACCTTTTTCCAAGTCTGTAAATGGAAGCAGGCTGCCACCTCTTTCATTTTTCTCCACAGATATAGTCAATTTGATTCATGTGTGGTCCATCTGGTGAGGCCAATGTCAAAAATCCCTGTTTATGTTGTTAAAAGAGATATTTTCAATGAATAAGTTATTGGTCTTTCAAAATTCCATAATTCAAATTCCTTCAGCATTCTTTCTATCACTGAGACCATGCTTTTTTCCAAGTGCTGTTTTTCCTTTGTTTCCAACTGTAGCATTTCAATTATCTTGATTTCATGTTGGATGGATTTCAGAATGCAGAAATTGGCCAAAATCTTCAATTGATTCATCTTTGGCATTAGTGGTTGGTGTAGAGTTGGGAAACAGTCATATGAATATACCTTCTTTGAGGGTGTGTAGACAGTATCATATCACTAACAGTGTTGCACTTCACGATAGATCTTACAATACTCTTGTCATTCCAAACACAGTAGACCACAGGATTATCTGATTCAAAATGACCAATACCAATCCTTTTTGTCTTACTGATGCCTAGCATATTTATCTTTATATCTTTTATTTCATTTTTTATGACTTCCAATTTTTCAGACTTATACTTTATACATACCATGGTCTGATTAGTAATAGATGTTTGCAACTATATCTTCTCATTGTGAGTCATGGTACCTCAGCAAATGAAAATCTCAAAAGTTTCATTCCATCTACTCCATGGAGATCGACACTACTTTGAGGAGGCAGCTCTCCAAAAGTCATAGTTTGAGTGTCTCTTAACCTGAATGGCTCATTTCCCTATATTAGAAATGATACTTGGCTATTCTCCAGGTTGTCACTAACCATTTTTTGTCCTTTCCAGAAAATCAGGAAAGTTACGTCAGTGCCGTATTATTTTACTATAGTTACTCAATCTGTATGCTTAGCAAATAACCCAAGAAACTGGACTATATGAATAAGTGTTTGGTGTTGTGATCAGAGGAAGGATCATCAACAGCTATGGGAGGCAGATGATACAGCCTTGCTTACTGAATGTGAAGAGGACTTAATGAATTGAGCACTTAATGATGAAGATCAAAGCCTACAGCTTTCAGCTCAACATAAAGAAAATACAAATCCTCACAACTGGACCAATAAAAAACATCTTGAAAATGGAGAAAATTTTTAAAAAGAAACAAAATTGAGAAAATATTGAAGTTGTCAAGGATTTAATTTTACTTGGATCCATAATCACTGCCAATGTTGTTGGTAGATGCCTTCCAGTTGTATCAGATTTATAGTGACCATACGCAAAACAGAATGAAAACCGCCTGGTATTGAGCCATCCTCACATTTGTTATTATGTCCAAGCTCTTCCTTGCAACCATCGTGCCAATCCATCTCATCCAGGACCTCCCTCTTTTGTGCTGCCCCTCCACTTTACCAAGCATGATGCTCTTCTCCATGGACTTGTCTCTTCTATAATATGTCCACAGTATGTAAGGTTAAATCTCACCAGCCTTGTCTCTAAGGAACATTCTGGCTGTACTTTGTCAAAGAGAGATTGGTTTGCTCTTTTGGCAGCCCATCATACTTTCAATATTCTTCTTAAGCACCATAGTTCAAATGCATCCATTTTTATCTGGGATCCAACGTTCACATTCACATGAAGTGGTTGAAAATAGCATGGCTTGCATCAGTCACACATTAGTCCCCAAAGAAACATTTTTGCTTTTCAATACTTTGAAGAGATCGTGTGCAAAACTGACTTTGGAACTTTCTCTTGAGCATAGAGTAGCTAAAGTATATCTAAAAAATGAAGGAAAAGAGTTGAACAGAAATTTCAAAGGACGGTTTGCTAATCAAATGAAAGCATTATAATAAAAGGTACAAAGACCTGAAGTTAGGAATCAGAAGGGATGGACGCAATCAGCGTATCTCAAGCTGACAGGCTGAATATAAAAATTCAAGCCTCAACCTGTAATATTGAAAGTTTCTATGAAAAAAAATTGACCAATGTAGGAAGCACTAAAAGAAGTTGGAAGGAATATATAGGGTCTGTATAAACATAATTTGCCATCATTCAACCATTTTAAGAAGTGGCATATGATCAAGAACTATTTAGATTGAAAGAAGCAGACCAAGCTGCACTGAAGGCATTAATGAGAAACAAGAGTCCAGAAATGGATGGAATATCAATTGAAATGTTTTAAAAAGATTATGAAGTCTTAGAAGCACTCACTTGTCTGTGCCAAGGAATTTGGACGACATCTCCTGGCAAACTGACTGGAAGAGATTCATCTTTTACTCATCACAAAGAAAGGAAAATTATCTAAGAGTACCATTAATATCACATGCAAGTAAAATTTCCTGATGATCATTAAACAACAGTTGAAGCAGTACATTCAAAGGGAACTGCCAAGAAGTCAATCTAGATGTAGAAGATAACATGAAATAAGAGGCAATATTGTTATATCAGATGGAGCTTGGATGAAAAGGGAGAATTTCAGGAAAAGGTTTATTTATGTTTTATTGACTATACGAAGACATTAAACTGTGTGGATTATAACAAACTATGGGTAGCAATAAGAAGAATTGGAATATCAGAATATTTCACTGAACTCATTTATGTAAAACCTTTACATATGAGGGAGTACTCTCCCAATAAAAAACCTGGATTTTTTTTTCAATTTCATTTTTTTTTAAAAACAGCCTTATCACCTTCAAAGTACTCTCCATTATACTTAATATATTTTTCAAATATGTGACTACATTCTTGGAAACATTTTTCAAACTCATCTGTTGGGATGACTGACAGCACCTCTCTCGTCTTTTTCTTCACCTTTTCTATGTAATCAAATCCCTGTCCTTTCATGTCCCTCCTCATTCATGGAAACAAAAAGAAGTCACATGGAGTCAGATCAGGTGAGTGGGGCAATAGAAGCATGTTGTATTTTGCCCAAAACTGATGGACTGAGATGACTACATAAGCAGATGCACTGTCATGGTGGCAAAACCAGTCCCCCATCTGCCACGAATCAGGCCTTTTTTGGGTTGTACACGCTTATGCAATCTTTTTAGAATTTCTCAATAGAAAGCTTGATTAACAGTCTGAAGGTGGAAAAAATGACAAATACACCCTGAGTCAACCTTTTCATCTGTTCAGGAAGTTGGCGGATATCCAGACGAGGTTTGTCATCAATTGAAATTTCACCTTTTTTGAAATGAGAAAACTACTCAAACCCTTGAATCTTCCCCATAGCGCTGCCCTTGTAAGTCATGCTCAACATCACAACAGTTCCTTTTGGATTTTTTTCCAAGCAGGAAACAAAATTTCACAGCCCCACACTGTTCTCTTAAATCAGTCATCACAAAAAAACGAAGTTCAAGCCAAACTGTTTTTATGAAAGAAATCACTGTAACTGGAGAGAACCTTCCCAGGAGACACCACTGGATACACCAACTCAGAGCAATTTCCTTGATGCTCATTGTGTTAGTCTGGGTACTTTAGAGAAACAATCCACAGAAACTCATGTATAAGAGAGAGTTTTATATAAAGGTTAAGTGTGCATCAAGAAAACATCCCAACCCAGGGCCGCCCAAGCCCACACGTACAACAGTAACCCATATGTCCAACACAAATCCACAAAGTCCTCCTCCATCTCACAAAACAGATGCAATGATGCTGACTGCAGGAGGAAGGCCAAGTCAGTGAATGTGTAAGCATCTCAGTGCTGGCAGGGGTCTCCATACGGCTGCTCCAGCACCCAAGGTCCATGTGGCTTCTTCTTGGGGATGTCTTGCAGGAAGTTAGCCTTGCAAGCTTAAGCAGGGAACTGGCTAAGGCAGCTGCACACTGGTGCATTCATCACAAAGCAAGGGACCCTAGAACTAGAAAGGGGAGGCTCACCTAGCCATTTATATCTCTCCACCCTTCAATTAACCCCACATGCATTTATCGGCCAGGTTGACACAATAAACTAACCAACCCACTCATCTAGCGGGGAAAAAACATGTACTATGAAAGCTGCACTCTGCCCAGTGCAATTCCAGTTTGTGTGTGTGTGGGGGGGGGTGCACCCCTGTAGACCTACACCTTATAGGCAGTTGTGAGAACAGAAAAGGGAATGTTGCATGGTTTAAAAACAGGAAAGGTGTGCATCAGGGTTGTATGCTTTCACCAAACTTATTCAACCTATTTGCTGATCAGATAATATAAGAAGCTGGACTATTGGAGGAAGATTTGCTTACAACCTGAGATATGTAAATGACTCATCCTCGATTGCTGAAAGTGAGGAGGACTTGAAGCACTTGCTGATGAAAATCAAAGACTGCAATTTTCAGGACAGATTGATTGTAACTCAATGTGAAGAAAATAAAAACCCTCACAATTTAGTAAAAAGAAAACACCATGATAAATTCAGAAATGATTTAAATTGTCAAGGATTTCATCTTGCTTGGATCAGCAATCCATGCTCATAGAAGCAGTATTCAGAAAAACAAACAATGTCTTGTATTGGGCAAACCTGCTCTAACATCTTTGGTGTGCTTGACCCATGCCATGGTCTTTCTAATCATTTCATATATAGGTGAAAGTTGGGTCATGGATAAAACGAATTGATGCTTGTAAAAAGAATGTTGGCAAAGAATACAATAAACTGCCCGAAGAACAAACAAGTCTGTCTTGGAAGAAGTACAGCTAAAATATATCTTGGTAGCTAAGCTAGAATGTGTGTGTGTGTGTGTGTGTGTGTGTACACACACACACACATATATAATGTTTAAAATGAATAGTTTGTCTAACTTTAAAAACTCCAAGTCAACTTCAGTTTTACTTTTCCCTCTTTTTAGTCACGTGGATCAAGATCTGAGGGGTAAGGACTCTGGAGGGTTTTTTTAATCTCACATATTTTTGACATATTATCAGGAGAGACCCGTTCCTGGAAAATGGCATCAACTTGATACAGTATGAGGGCAGCACCAAAGAGGAAGACCCTTGACAAAATGGATTGAAACAGTGGCTGGGGCAAAGGGCTCAGACATAACAATTGTAAGGATGGTGCAGGATCAGGCAGTATTTTGCTTTGCTGTATAAAGTGTCATTCTGAGTCCGAACTGACTTGGCAGTACCTAACAACAACAAAACCATTATTCATGTGGTAAAAAGAGAGGGTTTAAGTGATCATTTCTAATTTAAATCTTATTAGATAATTATAACAGATAAACCCAAACAGTAGTTACTATGGGTTCCAAAGGTCAACAGTTTGGGGGACTGACCCACTTCATTGTACTAAAACACTCCAATTACTAATGTCTAGAAAACAATAAAGGAACCCTGGTAGTATAGTAGCTCATGCACTGAGTTGCTAACCTAAAGTTCATTAGTTCAAATTTACCAGCCTCTCTGTGAGTGAGAGATGAGACTGTTTTTGTAAAGATTTACACCCTTGGAAATCCGTAAGTGTAGTTCTACTCTATCCTACAGAGTTGCTTTGAGTTGGAAGTGACTCAATGACAATGGCTTTGGCTTTTGGTTTCGTGCAGTTACATATTCTGTTAACATTTATTTGGGGAGGGATGAGTATATGACAAAGTACAGGAATAATTATCCTTCAGATGGGTTTTGTATAGAGTTATTGGGAGAGAAGACTGTGTCAAAGAACACATGTGCTCTTTATCTCAGTGTGAATGAAGGATTCAGCAAGAGAGGCATCTTGGAACAACAATAACTGCATAAAGGGATGAATGGATGAACTGTGAAGCTGGTTTCCCAATGCAGTATGACATTTGATATTCTGATCCCTGCTTCCATGGACACTGACTATCCCTTGTCTGTCAGTTTGTCTTACTGTGGTGGCTTTCGTGTTTTGATGCTGGAAGCTAAGTCCATGTTATTATGGACATGATATCAAATATCAGTAGGGTTACCTAAAGTGAGAACAGGTTTCAGCAGAGCTTCTAGACTAAGAACAGATAACAAAGGAAGAGGCTGTCCACTACAGAGAAATTAACCACTGAAAATCCTGGGGTAGCATTAAAACATTGTCAATTACTGAAGACCTCATAAATAGAAGCAAACCATTGTCAGAAATAGTGACAAAAGATGAGCCTCTTAGGAGAAAATGCATTCAAAATATGACGAGAAGAGTTACCTTCTCAAAGCAGAGTCAACCATAATGACTAAATGGAATAAAGTCTGCAGGAGTAAAGCTTTTGGGGCCTTTATTCGGGGCATTACTAAAAATGACAAGAACCAGCTGCAAAAGTCTACTAATAATCAGAAGATGAAATGTACAAGGTATGAATCTAGGAAAATGGAAAGTCATTGAAAGTGAAATGGAATATATAAAGATCGGAATAGTAGGCATTCATGAGCTGAAATGGATTTGTATCGGTCATTTTGAATCAGAAAATGATATGGCTTATTATGCTGGGAATGACACAGCGAGAGGAATGGAGTTGTATTCATCATAAAATGAATGTTTCCAGCTATATCTTGAAGTACAATGATATCTGTGATGGAATAATGTCTATTTCCAGATTTGGAAATGCAATCAATACAACTAGTATTCAAATTTATGCAACATCCACGAAAGCTAGTGATGCAGAAATGGATGAATTCTACCAACAGTTTCAGTCTAAAACTCATCAAACATGCAATCAAGATCTAGTGATAATTATTGGTAATTGGAAAGTAATAATTTGAATCAAAGAGGAAGGAACTGTAGTTGGAAAATATGTCCTTCATTGTGGAATTGAAGCTGGAGATTGCCTGATGGTAATTTTACAAGACCAATGACTTGATCATAGCAAATATCTTTTCTCAACAACAGAAAAGGCAACTATACACATGGACTTCTCCAGATGTAATGCACAAATCAAATTGAATCCATCTGTGGGAAGAGATAGGAAAAAGACTGGGCTCTTAAAGGTTTGTTTCCAAACAAGCAGCTAGCTTAGTGAGACCTCAACTAAGTCTTCATGGAAGAAGCACACCAACATCCATGATCCAAGGATTGCAAATGATATAATCCAAATTCAAAAGAGGGAATAGTGTTAGAGCTTAAATTTGAGAGTCTGGTTTGTGGAAAGCTATGGATGATAGTGCAAGCCAAAAGTACATTTGCAGGACCTACAGAGGGAATGAAAATCTAGTAAGTTCCCTCCAACCATAATTGAAAGATGAGAATAGACTGGTTATCAGACAGAGAGTAATGGAAAGATGAAAATAGTATATTAAAATGATAAACCTTGCCACTTGATCTCCCCTCTATTTTGGCCGTGATCTGGTAATATATATTCATGTTGGGTTTTATCGCTGTAATTTTTTCATTGTGAGTAGTCTTCTTGATCTTGTTATGCATTTTTCTATAAATTTATATAATTTCTATAAATTTATAAAAATAAATTATAAAACCAACTCTTAAATACTAAACCCTGATTTTTTTTCTTTCTGTTTAATTTTATTTATTTATTTTTTAACAATTTATTGGGGCTGATACAATTCTTTTCACAGTTCATACATATACATACATCAATTGTATAAAGCACATCTGTACAGTCTTTGCCCTAATCATTTTTTTCTCTTTTCTTCTTTTACATTTTATTAGGGACTCCAACAACTCTTACCACAATCCATACATATACATACATCAATTGTATAAAGCACATCCATACATTCCCTGCCCCAATCATTCTCAAGGCATTTGCTCTCCACTTAAGCCCCTTGCATCAGGTCCTCTTTTTTTCCCCCCCTTCCTCCCCTTTTCCCCCCTCCCTCATATGCCCTTGGTAATTTATACCTCGTTATTTTGTCATATCTTGCCCTATTCGGGGTCTCCCTTCCCCCCTTCTCTGCTGTCCCTCTCCGAGGGAAGAGGTCACATGTGGCTCCTTGTAATCAGTTCCCCCTTTCCAACCCACTCACCCTCCACTCTCCCAGCATCGTCCCTCACGCCCTTGGTCCTGAAGGTATCATCCACCCTGGATTCCCTGTACCTCCAACCCTCATATGTACCAGTGTACAGCCTCTGTCCTATCCAGCCCTGCAAGGTAGAATTCGGATCATGGTAGTTGGGGGGAGGAAGCATCCAGGATCTGGGGGAAAGCTGTGTTCTTCATCGATACTACCTCACACCCTAATTAACCCATCTCCTCTCCTAAGCCCCTCTATGAGGGGATCTCCATTGGCCGACACTTGGGCCTTGGGTCTCCACTCTGCACTTCCCCCTTCATTTAATATAATATATATATACACATACATATATACATATACACATATATACACATACATACACACACTTATATCTTTTTTTTTTTTGCATGATGCCTTATATCTGGTCCCTTGGGCACCTCGTGATCGCACTGGCCGGTGTGCTTCTTCCATGTGGGCTTATTTGTTTCTGAGCGAGATGGCCGCTTGTTCACCTTCAAGCCTTTAAGACCCCAGACACTATCTCTTTTGATAGCCGGGCACCATCAGCTTTCTTCACCACATTTGCTTGTGCACCCATTTGTCTTCAGCGATCCTATCATGGAGGTGTGCAGTCAATGATATGATTTTTTGTTCTTTGATGCCTGGTAACTGATCCCTTTGGGACCACTCGATCACACAGGCTGGTGTGTTCTTCCATGTGGACTTTGTTGCTTCTGAGCTAGATGGCCGCTTGTTTATCTTCAAGCCTTTAAGACCCCAGTCACTATCTCTTTTGATAGCCGGGCACCATCAGCTTTCTTCACCACATTTACTTGTTCACCCACTTTGGCTCCAGCCGTTGTGTCGGGAGAGTGAGCATCATAGAGTTCCAATTTCATAAAAGAAGGTATTCATGCATAGAGGGAGTGTTTTAGTAGAGGCCCAAGGTCCTTCCGCCACCTTAATACTTGACCTATAAATATCGACACAAAGGTCTATTTCCCCAACCTCCTATATATATTTGCATGTACATGTCTTTGTCTAGACCTCCATGAATGCCCTTTGACTCCTATCTCTTTCCTCCATCTCCCTTGACCTTCCTCCTGCCCCACTACAATGCTTCATCGCCACCTGGGCTAGAGTATACCTCTTCTCTAAGTAACCTTACCCTTGATCATTTCCCATCAGGCCTGCCACTCCCCCTTCTCTACCCTTTGGGGTCCCATGTTTTTCCCTTGTCCCTGGGTTTGTTAACACCACTTCCTTACCCCCCCTACCCCCCACCCCCAGTCCCCCCGGAACTGTCGGTCCCGTTGTTTTTCATCCAGATAGTTCATCCAGCCTGTCCTATTCAGACAGACCTGTGGAGTCACTAACATGCACGAAAACTAGACAGAGGAACATAAAGCAACAGTATACAACCAGACAACAAAACAACCAAAACAAACCACTGAAAAAGAACAGAACAAAACAGTTCACAAGAGAAAAGCTTGTAGTTAGTTCAGGGATCTTTGCTGGCCCTTAGGAGCGTTTTCCAGTCCAGTCTGTTGGGGCACCACGCCCTGGCCCCAAAGTCCACTTTCAGCATTCCCTGGGGACCTTGCCACTCCATTCCCTTGCTGTTCCGCTGCACTCCCCCAGTGATTTGCCTCGGTGTGGTGGGATCAGGTCAGGTGCAATTCCCACACTGTGTCTCCGGTGCTGTCCCCTGTATCGCCCTTAGTCACTGAGGGGCATCATGTCTCATAGTAGGGCCAGCCATGTTTTTCTCTCTGTGGACTGGCTGCTCTACTCAGGAACATCATCATCACGGCCTGGTGGGCCAGGCTGTGCTCCACTCTCTCCTCCTGCTCCTTCATCTGCTCCCGTGTGCTCTGATCAAATATGTCCATCTCCCATAGCTGCAGGTTCAATGTCGTCCTTTGGAACAAGTTCTTTTCGGGGGAGGGGCAGGAATCCACTTAATTTATGGTGCTGGGGCCAGCCTCCCAGACCTCTCCACCGGTTCCGTCCTCCACGCTGGGATATTGCATTCACACCTTGCGACACTGGGTTGAAGTCTGGTCCCACTTTCCCTGTGGAGATATAAACCATACCCTCCCCTTGGGTGGATTAATGCCCCATTTCTGTCATGCTGATTGTACTTACCTCAGGGGACTCATGTTGTACCTGTCCCTTTGGGTCTGGCTTACCTCGCTTAACATAATTCCTTCCAGCTCTTCCCATGAAATAACGTGTTTCATGTGCTCATCGGTGCTTTTTAGTGCTGCATAATACTCCGTTGTGTGTATGTGCCAAAGTTTGCTAATCCACTCGTCTATCGATGGAAACTTAGGCTGTTTCCAAGTCTTTGCTATTGTGAATTGTGCCGCAATAAACATTGGAGCGCATATGACTGGTCGTGTTTTATTTGCTGCTTCAACCGGGTATATGCCCAGTAGAGGGATGGCTGGGTCGTAAGGTAGATCAATTTCCATTTTCTTTAGGTATCGCCAGATTGCTTTCCACAGTGTCTGTACAAATCTGCACGACCACCAGCAGTGGAGGAGGGTTCCTATTTCACCACAGCCCCTCCAACACTTGTTGCTCTCTGATTTACTGATCTGAGCTAGCCTGAGGGGTGTTAGGTGGTATCTCATGGTTGTTTTGATTTGCATTTCTCTTATGGCAAGGGACTTCGAGCACTTTCTCATATATTTATTGGCCATATTGATCTCCTCTCTAGTGAAAGTTCTTCTCATTTCTCATAAAAAGCAAAGAACACCTCAATATCAGCAATACAATCAGGCTTGGTGCGTGAAACAGACTATCATTTTCTCATTTTTAAGCTTAGGTTGACCTTGAAGAAAATGGAAACAAGTTCATGAGAGTCAGAATACTATTTTGAGTATATCCTACTCAAATTTTGAGAACATCTTCAGAACAGATTTGATGCATTAAAGACTAATGACAGCATACCTAATTAACTCAGGGATGACATTAAGAAATCATACATGAAGAAAGCAAAAAGCTATTATTAAAGTTAGAGAAAACAAAATATTAAAAACTGAAGCAACTTTAGAATGGGTCAAAAGGAGATAAAATGATAAGGTATTAAATTTTAACCTAAATAAATCTGCCATAATAGACTTTACAATGTGTTCTGTCTCAGAACAAGGCTATTCACATCCCTCAACTATGGTCATAGGGAATTCACTGGAGGCTTAATCTATGTATGTACCCTGAAAACTCATTTTGGGCTTCCACTGCCATTCATAGCCTTCTACAAACTGAGTGTTCACAATTAAGGCTCTGATATCATTCCCTCCTTTAGATTTGGATTTTATTATTTATAATCCTCGGATCATATAGGTTGGTGTGCTTCAAAAACAAAACCAGGACACTTATTATTTTATACTTACACACACACATGGATAGATTTATACAGCAAAAAGGAATATAGCAACCAATTAGTCCACACAGCAGTACAGAGGGCTCAGTTCAACTCACAAGGGCTGCTGGGTCCAACGCCAAGGAAACAGACCACTGAGTCTTCCCTTAGGCCATGCAGGAAGTTCACCCACAGGCAGCAAACAGCAGGGTGGGTCATGAACAGTCAGCAGCACAGGAGCTTAGGGAAGCAGGCCCAGATGGGATATTGAACCCAAGCAATGCAAGATGATAGAATCCGCCAGCCTCAAGCTCAAGCCATGTATACACCAGCAAAGCAGGTCTTGAAAGAGCCTCAAGCTCTAGGGACACGATCCACGGGTTGGTTGTCCCACAGGTAGTGTAGCTCACAAGATGAGGAAAGTACTAGCTAACGCAGCTGCATGCTGATATGATCACCAGAGAGCAAGAGAGAGAGCGGAAGACCTTGTATCTCTTTGCCCTCCAATCAAACTGTGACCTTATTGACCCACATGTTCCTATTGCCCAGGTTGGCACAATAAAACTACACATCACAATATATATACATACCCAGGACAATATGGTTTCTTCACTACATTTTTCTATAGAATTTCATATCTTCAGTGATCTCTCCAGGAGGGTGAGCACCGAGCTAGGTCATATCATATGAACTAATTGTTCTTAGATTGGGTTTATATATGCTCTGGTTCACTTTACAGACATCATTATCAATTTATGATAGAGAATATTATATATCATTCTCCTGGGGCGTAAGGGGGATATTGTCATTAATTTGATAAGAGTCATTGATAATGACACTATTAATGACACTATTTAAAAAATAATTTTATTAGGGGCTCATACACCTCCTATCACAATCCATACATACATAAATTGTGTAAAGCACATCTGTACATACATTGCCCTCATCATTCTCAAAACATTTGCTCTCCACCCAAGCCCCTGGATCAGGTCCTCATTTTTCCCCTTCCTCCATACTCCCCCTCCCTCATGAACCCTTTATAGTTTATAAATTATTATTTTGTCATATCTTGCTCTGTCCTATGTCTCCCTTCACCCACTTTTCTGTTGTATGTCCCCCAGGGAGGAGGTCACATGTAGATCCTTGAAATCGGTTCCCCCTTTCCAACCCAACCTACCTATGCCCTCCTAAGTATCGCCACACTCATACCACTGGTCCTGAGGGGATCATCCACCCTGGATTCCCTGTGTTTCAAATTCCCATCTCTACCAATGTATATCCTCTGGTCTAGTCAGACTTGCAAGGCATGATTTGGATCATGAAAGTGTGTATGTGGTGGGGGGGAGGGAGGGGTGGAAGTATTTAGGAACTAGAGGAAAGTTGTATTTTTCATTATTGCTAAATCACACCCTGACGATCTCATCTCCTCCCCATGCCCCTTCTGCAAGGGGATGTCCAGAGGCCTACAAATGTGCTTTGGGTCTCTACTCCACACTCCCCGGCTTATTCACTATGGTAAGATTTTTTGTTCTGATGATGCCTGATACCTGATCCTTTGACGCCTTGTGATCGCACAGGCTGGTGTGCTTCTTCCATGTGGGCTTGGTTGCTTCTGAGCTAGATGGCCGCTTGTTCACCTTCAAGCCTTTAGGACCCCAGACACTATATCTTTTGATAGCCAGGCACTATCAGCTTTCTTCGCCACATTTGCTTATGCATACATTTGTCTTCAGCGGTCGTATTAGGGAGGTGAGCACACAATGATAAGATTTTTTTGTTCTTTGATGCCTGGTAACTGATCCCTTCAGCATCTCGTGGTCACACAGGCTGGTGTGCATCTTCCATGTGGGCTTTATTGATTCTGAGCCAGATGGCTGCTTGTTTATCTTCAAGCCTTTAAGACCCCAGACACTTTATCTTTTGATAGCCAGGCACCATCAGCTTTCTTCACCACATTTAGTTGTTCACCTACTTTGTCTTTAGCGGTTGTGTCAGGAAGATGAGCATCATCAATGCCAAGTTAATAGCAGAAAGTATTTTTGCATTGAGGGAGTATTTGAGTGGAGGTCCAATGTCCCTCTGCTACCTTAATACTATAAATATATGCACATAGATCTATTTCCCGATCCTCATGTATAAATATATTTGCATATGGACATGTCTTTATCTATACCTCTATAAATGCCCTCTGCCTCCCACCTCTTTCCTCCATTTACTTTGACTTCCCTCCTGTCCCACTATCATGCTCAGTCCCCACCAGGGTTTCAGCAATTCCTCTTAATTGCATTACCCTTGATCATGCCCAACCAGCCCTCCCACACCCTACTCACTACTGATTTGGATCGCTTGTTGTTCCCTTGTCCCTGGGTTTATTAACACCACTACCTTTCCCCCCACCTTTCGGTCTCCCACGTCCCCATGGGACTTTCGGTCATGTTGTTTTCTCCTCCAGATTGTTCATCCAGCCTATCTTATTTAGACAGACCTGAGGAGATAATAACATGCACAAAAACAAGACAGAGCACAACCAAGCAACAATATATAACAAAACAACATCAAACCAATGACAAAAACAAAACAAGAAAGAAAAGCTTGTAGTTAGTTGAAGAATTGTTTGTTGGCCTTTAAGAGTGTTTTCCAGTCCAGTCTGTTGGGGCACCACACCCTGGCCCCAAAGTGCACCTTCAGCATTCCCTGGGGACCTCGCCGCTCCATTACCTTGCTGTTCGATTGCCCCCGCCCCATCCCCTTAATGTTTTGCCTTGGTGTGGTGGGATCTGATCGGGTGTAATTCCCACACTGTGTCTCTGGTGTTGTCCCCTGTAGGGCTATGGGTCAGTGAGGGACGTCGTGTCTCATAGTGGGGCTGGCCATGTCGTCCTCTCTATTGACTGGCTGCTCTAATTGGTAACATCGACCTCCTGGCCTCATGGGCCAGGATGTGCTCCACTCTCTCCTCCTCCCCCTTCATCTGCTCCTGTGTTCTCCGATCAGATATGTCCCTCTTCCGGAGCTGTAGATTCAGTGGCGTCCTTTGAAATAAATTCTTTTGAGGGGAGGGGCAAGTGTCCACTTAGTAGTTGGTTTTGGGGCTGACCCCCAAGACCTCTCCACTGGTTCCCGACTCCACGCCAGCATGTTGCATTCACATCTTGGAGCACTGGGTTGAAGTCTGGTCCCTCTTTCCTGTGAAAACACAAACAATACCCTCCCCTTGGGTGGGTTAGTGCCCTGTGCCCCCGTTATCCTTTATTATTATTTTTTTCCTTTCCCCACCTCCTTTTTAGTTGTCTATCATGTGTACCCCTTTATTTGGTCTGGTCCCTGCCATATTACCTGGTCCTTACCCCAGGAATGTTTGTATACTCTAGCTTTTTCCCTATGCCCCCTTTGCCTTTTATTTTTTTAAAAGCTTACCTCAGAAGCCTTTCAAATCTTTCTATATTTATGTCAATGCTATCTTGAGGTCTGTTTTCTCTTTTTTGCCCTCTGGGTGAGGTTGTTCTATGTGGTGGTCTCTTATTTATGTTTGGTGAGTGTTGTTCTTCTGCCCATACTGGGTCGGCAAGGATCTTCTCTAACATATTCTTTGAGATTTTCCTTGTCTGGGAAGACTCTTACTTCTCCATCTATCTTGATCGATAGTTTGGCTGGGTAGAGTATTCTTGGGTTTGCATTGTTTTCCTTCAGTTTTTGGAATATGTTATTCCACTCTCTCCTCTTCTTCATAGTTTCTGCTGAGAGGTCTGAGCATATTCTTATTTGGGAACTTCCAAGGAACATAATAGTTAAATTATCCAACTTTGAGGAAAAGGAGAAAATCATGAGAGCAGCTAGGAAAAAACAAGCAATCACATATAATGACACTATTAATTTAGCCAAGGCTATTGAAGTGCAAACATTGTTTGGCAGTTACATAGTCTCCTGTCCACTTTAGTGTAGGGTGGAGTCAGTCAGGTCAGAGCTTGATGATCTCATTTGGAGGTATGAGGGAGATAAAAAGGTAACTGGAGGCCAGACCTACTCCCCTGCAAGACACATCCTATTGACAAGCCACATGAATCCATTTTGATGAAGCCAGAGCTCTGGAGCTGGAGGAGGCATGTGGAGACCCATGTCAGCATTGAGAGGTTTGCGCCACCACTGGATCCACAAGACTTTCTACCCATTGGCCTGTGATCTTCCTGCATTGGACATTCTTGCATGTGTTGTGTGAGTCTGAAGAGAAATTTATAGACTGGTATCGGACACATGGGCCAATATTAGAGTTATGGACTTGATCTGGACTGAGCTGGAATATTTTCTTAATATACAACAAACTTTTTAATATCATTTTATTGGAGGCTCATACAATGCTTATCAAAATCCATCCATCCATCCATTGTGTCAAGCACATTTGTACATATTTTGCCATCATCATTTTCAATACATTTTCTTTCTACTTGAACCCTTGGTATCAGCTCCTTATTTTTTCCCTCTCCCTCTTCAACCCTCCCACCCTCATGAACCCTTGAAAATTTATTAATTATTATGTCATGTCTTACATTGACCAATGTCTCCCTTCACCCACTTTTCTGTTGTCCATCTCCCGGGAGGGGGTTATATGTAGATCATTGTGATCAGCTCCCCTAACTTTACCCTTACCATCCCGCTATCACTATTCTCATTATTGGTCCTGAGGGGTTTATCTGTCCTGGATTCCCTGTGTTTCCAGCTCTTATCTGTACCAGTGTCCATGCTCTGGTCTAGCAGGATTTGTAAGGTAGAACTGGTGTCATGATAGTAGAGGGCAGGGGAGGAAGCATTAAAGAACTCGAGGAACGTTGTATGTTTCATTGGTGCTATACTGCATCCTGACCGACTTATTTCTTCCTGTGACCCTTCTGTAAAAGGATGTCCAATTGTCCACATATGGGCTTTGTGTCTCCATTCTGTCCACAGATGGGTTTTGGGTCTGGATTCTGAACTCCCCCTCTTTCACATTGGTATGAATTTTTGTTCTGGGTATTTGATGCCTGATACCTGATCCCATCGACACCTCGTGATCACATAGGCTGGTGTGCTTCAACCATGTCAGCTTTGTTTCTTCTCAGCTAGATGGCCAATTGTTTATTCTCGAGCCTTTAAGACCCTATATGCTATATCTTTTGATAGCCTGGCACCATCAGCTTTCTTCACTGGCTTTGTTTTCAGCCATCATGTTGGGAAGGTAAGCACAATGGAATGCCAGGTTAATAGAGCAAAGTGTTCTTGCATTGAGGAAGCACTTGAGTAGAGGCCCAATGTGCATCTGCTGCCTTAATACGTAGTTTATAAATATACCTACATAGACTTATTGCCCTATCATTACGTGTAAATATATTTGCACATGTACATGTTTATATTTAGACCTCTATAAATATCCTTTGCCTCCTAGTTCTTCCTTCTATTTTTTTAACTTTCCTTTTGTCCCACTAGCATGTTCAGCCTTCATTTGGGTTTCAGTAATTCTTTTTTTTAAAAATCTTTTTATTGGGGCTCATAAGGCTCTTATCACAGTCTGTACATACATCAATTGAGCAAAGCACCCTTATACATTCGTTGCACTCGTCATTCTCATAATTCACCTTCCACTTGGGTTCCTGGAATCAGCTCGGTTTCCCTTTTTCCCCCCATCCCCCTCCCTCCCTGATCCCACCCCTGGTCCCTTGATAGTTTATAAATAATTATTATATCTTATCTTACACTCCCCGGTGTCTCCCCTCACCCGCCTCCCCATTGCCCATCTCCCAGAGAGGAGGTTACACATAGATCTCCAAGATTGGTTCTCCCTTTCTACACCCCCTTCCCTCCTGGTGTCGCCACTCCCACCACTGGTGTTGAGGGGTTCATCTGTCCTAGATTCCCTGTGGGTTTCAGTAATTCTAATCGCATACATTGCCTTCTATCAAGCCACACCAGGCATCCTATACCCTCCTCGCCATTGATTTTCGATAACTTGTTGTTCCCTTGTCCCTGGCACAATTACTCTTTCATTTAAAGCCCTATCTTACTTATGTATGAGTTACTGTGTATTTGTTTCTATAGTCTACCCAAACTAACACAATTGTTGATAACAGGATATTATACAAGTATAGGCTAACTTCAGACCATAGGATTTGAATGGTTGACTTGTACAGATTAAATTCTTAAGTGGTTGAACACTATTTATACAAACAATGGGCGTTAGTGATGGGGCAAACCTTTCAGTAACACTCATTCACAAAGGCAGAATTGTGATTAGTACACGTGATAAGAAAGTACAAGGGCATTAAAATCATAACTATATAATAGTCTCAGACCACCATTCATTGGCCACCATCAAAGCAAGACATCCAAACTAAAGTCGAATTACCACCAATTCCATAACTTTGGGATAGCAGTCATCTGCTTCTTCTCACACGAGTGCGTTTTAGGCTTATGTTCAAGGGAGTGTCTGCTATCAATGGGTTTGAGGTAAAGCCCAGTTCATTAAGGCGGGGGGGCGGGGAGTTGCACATTCAATCTTTCTGGTATGGTCTATGAAGGATGTGGGGTACCCCCAAAGGACAGCGTCTGAAGTCTCAGTACTCCACAGCACACTGCCTTGTTTCCAGGGCTCTCTAGAAATTCCACTAAATGCGTGCAATTAGGAGCATAGTAGCAGGTGTATTTTCCCCTTGGGTGGTTTTGTTTGTTTTACATTTTTTGCTTTATTTTTGATTGAGAACTTTCTATGTTTTTTATAGTCACTGTTGGACTTTTTGTTTGTTTCTTTTATTCCTGTATGTGTTTTGTATAATCCTGTATATGAAATTCAAGATAGGTGGAACTATAGAAATAGTAACTAGATTGAGAAGTGCCTAAGGACATGACAAAGGATGATGGGAGGAGGGGGGAGCAAACGACAGTGAATATGAGAAGAAAGCATTCTGAAATTGATTTCAGTGATGATTGCACTAAACTTCTTAATATGATTGAACAATTGAATTTTATGATATGTGAAGTATATGCCAATAAAACTATTTTTACAGCTGTTTAAAAAGATAGAAAAGATTGGAATAAATGCCAAAGAAGACTCTGAAACTTGTGCTTAATCATAAAGTAAGTAGCTAGGGCAAAAGGAAGAAATGATGAAATAAAAGATTTGAACAGAAAATTCCAAAAGGCAGCTCCAGAAGACAAAGACACTGTTATAATAAAATGTGCAAAGATTTAGAATTAGAAAACCAAAAATAAAACCTGTTCAACCTATCTTAAACTGAAAAACTCAAGAAAAAATTCAAGCCTTAAGTTGTAATATTGACAGAGTCCATGGGCAAAATGTTGCATGATGCAGGAAGCATAAAAATAAAATGGAAAGAATTCAGAGTTACTGTACCCAAAAGAACTAGTCAACATTTAACCATTTCAAGGGGTTGCATAAGAGCAAGAGCCAATAGCACTAAAAGAAGAGTCCAAGCTGAAAGCATTAGCTAAAACTAGGGCCCAAGAATTCAAGAAATACCAATGGAAATGTTTCAACAAACTGATAAAATATTGAAAGCACTCATTCATTTATGAAAAAAAATTGGAAGACAGATATTTGAATATCTGCCTGGAAGAGCTCCCTATTTGTGTCCATTCTAAAATGGTGACCCAATAGAATGCTCAAATTATAGAACATTGATATCACATGCAATTAAAGTTTTGCTGAAGATCCTCTAACAACAGTTGCAGCAGTGTCTTAATAAGTTGCTGTCAGAGGTTCAGGACAGTTTCAAAGGATGATGTGGGAACAGGGATGTCATTGCTGATGTCAGATGGGCCTTGGTTCAAAGCAGAAAATACCAGAAAGATGTTTACTTGTTTTATTGACTATGCTAAGGCATTTGATCATGTGGGTCATAACAAACTATTGATAACCTTGAGAAGAATGGTAATTCTAGAACATTTTACTGTGCTCATGAGGAACTTGTACATGGATCATGAGGCAGTTGTGTAAACAGAGTAAGGGAATATTGCATGGTTTAAAATCAGGACACGTGTGCACCAGGGTTGTATCCTCTCACCATAGTTATTCAATCTGTATGCTGAGCAAATAATCAGAGAAGCTGGATTATATAAAGAAGAATGTGAAATCAGGATTAGAGGAAGGCTATTAACACCTTATGGTATGGAAATGACACAACCTTGCTTGCTGAAAGTATGTAAGAATTGAAGCACTTACAATGGAGGTCAAGGATTGTAGCTTTCAGTCTGGATTAAAATTCAATGTAAAGAAGACCAAAATCTTCACTGCTGGACCAATAGGTAATATCATGATAAATGGAGAAAAGTTTGAAATTGTCAAGGATTTTGCCTTATCTGGGCCCACAATCAATGCTCATGGAAGCAGCAATCAAAAGATCAAAAGACATGCTGAATTCGGTAAATCTGCCACACAAGACTGTTTTAGAATATTGAATATCAAGAATGTGATTATGAGGAATAAGGTGTGTCTGACCCAAGTCTTGGAATTTTCTATTACATCATATGGATGTGAAAATTAGAAATTGAATAAAGAAGACCAATGATCAATTGATGCATTTTAATTATGGTGCTAGAGAAAAATGTTGAAAATACCAACGACTGCTAAAAGGACAAACTGATCTGTGTTGAAATAAGGCCATCCTTAGGGAGAAGGATGGGGAGACTTTTTCTTTCATACTTTGGATATGTTATCAGGAGAGACATCATGTTTCGACATGGAGAAGGACATCATGTTTGATAAAGGAGAAGAGCAGAGAAAAAGAGGAAGGCTCTCAAGGAGATAGATTGACACCATGGCTGCAACAATGGGCTCCAGCATAGGAACAATTTTGAGGGTGTTGTTGGACCATGCAAGGTTTCATTATGTTGTAAATAGGGTTGCTATGGGTAGGAACTAACTCAAGGCACCTAACAACAATGTCATCTTTGACTTTACTGGTTGGTCTGTAAAATTGAATCTGTATTTCTGATATTCCTTGTCGGCAGTTAGGTTTTATTCAATCCTCTACAGCAGCAGTTCTCAACCTGTGGATCACGACCCTTTTGGGGGTCAAACGACCCTTTCACAGGCTTTGCTTGATTAATAACATTAGCAAAATTACAGTTATGAGACAAAATTATTATGAAATAATTTTATGGCTGGGGGTCACCACAGCATGAGGACCCTGTATCAAAGGGTTGCGGCATTAGGAAGGTTGAGAACCACTGCTCTACAGCATTGCACTTCAAGATATATCTTGAAATGTACGTTTTAGTGATGCGTATGATGCCATCAGTCTTGTATTTGTCCTTCCTTCAGAGTAAGCCATCGGATTGTCTTATTCAAACTGTCCAATGCTACTCCATTTCAGCTCACTAATGCCTAGGGTATCCATCTTTATACATTTTATTTCATGTTTGTGACTTTCAATTTTCCTAGAGTTATACTTCATACATTTCATATCCTGATTTATTGGCAAGTAATTTACATAACATATAATTCAATGGTTGTATCATGTGACCATATCAAGGAGAATTATACAATCACCCACACATCAATTTTAGATCACACTCCCCCGACTCATGGTCAAATCACCTCTAAGATGAGTTATGCAATCACCATCTGTTCTACTGCTCCCTCACCCTCCCTGTGGTATTTACATAGCCTGGTGTCAATTTGGGACTTGAGGGGATTAAGAGTGAATGGTGGAGTCTAGTCTGTCAATTAGATCATAGCCATTGAGGCCTCTGTGTAAGCATGGCCTTCTCCTGAGGATTCTAGGAACTCCTGGATTTCCTCCTTGGAGATGAGAGATACATACTATCTCTGCAAACTCCCCGAGAGACGCTCTACTGGCAAGACGCATGACGCTACTCCTTGGGAGCTGGAGAAGCCACATGGATCTACCCTGATGCAACAAGAACCTCTGGAGCCAGAGAAGCCATGTAGAGATCCCTGCCAGGGCTGAGATGCTTACAACACCACTGGATCCAGAAGACTTCCAAAACACTGGCCTGTGATTTCCTGCATTTGGCGTCATTCTGTTTCGTGAATCTGAAGAGGACTCTATAGACTGGTTTTGGACTTACAGGCTAATACTGGACTTATGACCTTGATCTGGACTGGCCTGGGATGTTTCTCAATATTCAATTGTTGTTGTATATAAACCTCTTTCTTATACACATATGAGTGTCTATGAACTTGTTTCTCTAGACTACCCGGACTAAATCTCGTATTCTTTTCTTTGTTTTATTTATTTTTTTTCACTCTCATATTCTTTACTTACTCTTGAAATCCCCTTATTGTCCTTATTATCTATCCCCGACTCCTGTATTCCCTCTAACCCATTGTATCACTTATTCTCATTATACATCCACTCCTCCTGTGCTTCACAGCTGGGAGACCCAACAGAAAACAATAAAATATCAAAATTGCATTAAGGTGGTTAGGGTAAAAACATAAAAATATACAGACAAAAAGACAAGTAATATATTAGAAGTAAAAGACTCCCGACAACATTCAAAAAGCCAGGGAAGAAATTTATCTCATGGAACCAGTAAGAGACACTTGCACCCAGAACAAATTCAGGTTGTCTATAGGGTGGTCAACTGGCCAAGTATCAAGGTCGATCCAGCGTTATCAAGATTACAATGGTCTCTGCTTGATAGAAAGGCTGTTCAAGACACTTGCCTGTGGGTAAGGGGATCTGCCAGGGGCTCAGTTTAGCTACATCCTCCGCAGAGGGGTTCGGCTCCCACTGTTCCCCCATAGCCCTCCACAAATTGGGTGATCATGATTTTTGTTCTGATGCTTTTCTCCTCGCTATATTTAAATTTCATAATTGTCGTCTCTGGATCACACAGGCTGCTGTGTTTCTCCTTTGTGGACTTAGTTGACATCTTGATTAGATGGCTGCTTATTTGTATACAAGCCTTTAGGACCCCAGACACTATTCTGATTGAGAGCCAATTGATAGCTGGGCACCATCTGGTTTTTTCACCATGCTTAGGTATAGCATTCTTATATTGTTATCATTTCATGAAGGTAAGTATTGAAGGTAAGTATGATAAAAGAACGGATTGTTCTTAAGTTGGAACTAGGAATTAGAGCAAGGCCCAAACATATTCCTGGATCTATGCTTTTTTTTTTTTTAATTTGGTGTAACCTGGGAGCCAATACCTATGCATATCATTCCACAATTCAATCATATCAAACATAATTATCCTATTTCTTCCATAATCATACATGTTTTCCAAAACCTACTTTTCCTACCTGGACTTCTTGGCATCAACTCCCTCTTATATCTCTTCCATCCCTCCTATCCCCTCCCCTGAAACCATTTTTATAGTTTCTTTCCCTGTAGGCTCAACATCCCTGGGTTTCATTTACCAAAAAACAAATAAACAAATAACACAGCTTCTAGGGGGTGATCCCCAATGGCGATGTATCTCTGAAATACACCTTAATATAAACGAGCTTAAGCATAATATAACAGGATTGCTGGGAAAAGATGTATCTTAATATAGGGCGTTGATGTACCAAGGCCTTGTTTGCTCACCAACTGTGGTAAACTGAGGACTTGGTAGAAAGTATTTGACCTTATTTCTATGCTCAAAACCACAGGCACAGAAAATTAGCTCTATTTTGAGAAAGAGCTCTAGTACTCTGAGATGGAAATCTTTTAAAATACATGTTCTTTAGGCTGAATAATATGGGCATACAATAGCCCTCCATTAAGGAGCAGACTTAAAGGAGCTACCATAATAGATGAACATGCTGTGTCTGCCTACTTCACTATGCCTGAGGGTTATTTGTAGAAAAGAGCAATCAGGATCTATACCTTGACCTTGCCACAAAATGTAGGAAACTCTGATATATAGCTATAGGTTCTATAGCTAACCACAGTAAAATATAGTAACCTCTGTTTTGACCTCTCTCTTTTCATTTTAATGGGAGATCTACAGATATTATAACAATCCATAGTTCAATTAGATCAGCATGATTATACAATCGTTGCCATTATCATTTTCAAAAATTTTTTTCTTCTTGTACTCCCCTTTGCCAGCCTGTCTGGTCCCCTGCCAGAAGATTCGAATTGGATGGCACGCTTGAGCTTGTGCCCATCCTGCTGCTTGTTCCTACTGCAGTGGGCTCAGACCATATTTGTCCTTTTGTGCTTGACTAATTTCACTCAGCATAATGTCTTCCAGATCCCTCCATGAGTTGAAGTGTTGCGTGGTTTCATTACTGTTTTTTAGGGATGTGTAGTATTCCATTGTTTGTATATACCAGAGTTTTTTTTAATCCACTCTTCCACTGATAGGAATTTAGGCTGTTTCCAGTTTCTTTCCTATTGTGAACTGTGCTGTGATGAACATGGAGGAGCAAATGTCGGTGTTCGTGATCTGTTTCTTATTTCTTTTACCTAATGGTATTGCTGGGTCATATGGTAGTTCAATTTCCATCTGTGTTAGGTATTGCCATATTGCCATCCATAGTGACTGTATGTATTTACAGGTCCACCAGCAGTGGATAAGAGTTCCTGTCTCACCACAGGATCTTCAATATTCGTTGTTCTCAGTTTTTTAAAATGGGCTACAGTAATGGGCGTTATGTAGTATCTCATTACATTCTGATTATTGATGAATGTTTGTAGCTATTTCTTCTCATTTTGAGTTGTGCCCCACCAGCAAGTGAAGGTCTCGAAAACTTTGGTCCTTCTATATAATTAAAATCATCTCTACTTTGAGGAGGCAGACATAGTTTGAGAGGCGTATCTTCTGTTATTATACCAGACAATGCTCTGCTGCTATTAATAAGTATTTCTGTAGCCTACCCTGTTCTTATTCTAAAAGCACAAGAATAAGTTTTGCCTTAGAATACTTCAAATGAAATTTTTACTATGGTTTTCATAGGCAATTTATACTAACGCTTACATGTATTTTTATCATTCCTTTTGCATGTAGTACTCCTGATTTTGTTTTATGGCTATAGTAACTTGTATTGACATCCATGGTTGCTATTATGATTTAGTTTAATTGTATACTTAACATACCCTGTTTCTTTTATCCTTTTAATTCTTATTATCATTTTTGTTGTCAGGAGTTTCCCTGAAATATTTGCTTATCTTTAATTTTATATTTTCATTTAAAATTATAGTATAATACAAATTAGAGAAATGGTCAAAGTATACTATAATAAAATTAGAGGAGAAGATCTAAAGAAGAAAAGAAAGTGTCTTAAATGAGGTAGAAATAATTCCTTTATTAATAAAGGACTGGAGTTGGAGGTCCAGACTGATGGGGATACTTGTTAGATTCCTCAGGTGGGAATGCCTCAGTCCTTGGCTTCGCAATAGAAAGAATTCACGTTGAAGCCTCGTTTGTGATCAGGCATTAACAGTAAACTGAACACAAGCCAGAGAGAGACAGAGAGAGAGAGAGAGAGAGAGAGAGAGAGAGAGAGAGAGAGAGAGAGAGACTGTGGCCCAGCCAGACAGGACCACCGAGGTGCAGCTCAAAAAGAGGGCTGCGGTCTCAAAGTTCTGTCCTTTTTAAGGGGGTCTGCTGGTGCTTGACGGTACTGGTTGACCCCGCTGGCTGAATTAAGCTCACCTGGCCTAGATTGAACACACCCTCATCCCCAGGTGTACTGCCTTCTCTGACTCCAGGACCTGAATTTATGCATTCCCTTTAGCCTTTATTGGCTTCCAACTTCCTGTATGGAGAGGAACAACCCCTATCAGGGTACATAACATATTCTGTTCTGCAAAGTCATTATGAGTCTTTTATCAAAAGGTAAGTGTGGCAAACATCTCCAGGGTTTGGGGAGTGAACAGTGGAGAGAGGAGAAATAGCATGGAAAGAATGAAAACATAACAAGGTATTTAAAAAAAACTAATTTTATTGGGGCTCGTACAACTCCTATCACAATGGATAAAGTTCAAAATTAGTTGGGTTGTTGGCACTTAGAAGTATAGGTAGGAAGGCCATAGGAAATTTTCACCAGAGACAGAGCTTGGGTGCCTGAAGTGGAGTCTGACCATTGCAGTGGATAATCTCAGTCTAGAAAGAGAGTAGGGTGTTAGAGCAGGACAAACAGGTTATGCCCTGAGTGATCTAGAAGCTCAGTAACTACACATTGCTGCAAAATATGCAGCCATAAATGAAATTAGTGCCTCTTGCCTTAGGCTTAAATTATTTGGTGGGTCTAGGAAAGGGCCCCAGCATGTATAGCATTAAATGACTCCAACTGTAGTGTGGTTTCATGAAGAGTAGGCCTTCATTGTTCTTCTTGTTAGTTTCCTTTGGATGGAAATGAAGAGAGCATTTGTTTACTGTTTTTGTTTTTGGTCTCTAAGAGTCAGAATTAATTATTAATTAGACTGCAGTAAGTTTGGCTTTGGGTTTGAGAAAGATATACTAAATGGATTAAAGTCGATGAGAAAATAATGAAAAATGCATTTTAAAGGTAGGAAAATGGAGTTAGTATCAACTGAAAAAGAAATGAAACAAAGGAATCTGGAGATTGTTCTGTGTACTTTATTAAGAACAAACTAGTCAATTCCACATATTGGAGAAAAAATAGAAAATGAATACTAATTGGCTAAGCAAAATATCTCTAAGACATAGGTTATAAATTGGAATATTACATGAGTGAAAGTACGGCAGATTACCTGGAGAAGCATAAGAGATGTTTAAAGTTAGTCAGTCAAATTAGAAAACTATGGTAAATTTCATTGAGAATTAAACAAACAAACAAGTGTTGTGGTAATAAAAATATGTAAAATAAATTATTTTTTCTACTTGAATGGAAATAGAAATCTGATTTTAAATTATAACTGTATGGTAGTGGGACTATAAAAACTCCTATCTATCTGTCTATAAGTACAGCATGATGTAGCTTATTTTGTAGTATAAATTGAATCTAAAGGAATGAAAGTTTTTAAATCACATGTTTCTACAAGTTTTTTGTTAGTTATAGTTTTAGGTGTTGATCACATATTGGTACCATTGAAAAGAATTTGTAGAAAAGTTTAGGAAGTAATAAAAATTAGTATAGTTATATATTTATGAATGTTAAAATCTAAGTCTTCAAATTGATCATCATAAACTCCATTTCAAGAAAGAAACCAGAAGAAGTGAGCTACAAAACCAGTTTATAAATATTTCAGTAATCAGAGTAGTAAATCACTTGGTGTTGTAAAGAACAAATGCTGTCAGAGTAAAATAATCTCCAATGACAGAATGACAATTATGCAGTGATGGGGGAAGGTGTTATATATAACGTTAGAAAGTATTATGGGGGAAGGTATTATATATGACTTTAGAAAGGATTTTGACTCTATTTGGAAAACAAATAAATAAAAATTTCAGGTAGTCAATATCAGAAGGAAATAAAGCGGGGAGCTGAAAAGGGACGTGGTGGAAGAAGACTGGTGCCTCAGAAATGCTGGTCAGGAGGGTTTCTCTGAATAATGCCAAGGAAGTTCGAAGGGAGAATGCTCTACAGAGGGCATAAGTAGGTGACCTTGGACTGTTTAACAGTCAAGGGAATAAGTAGGTGACATTGGACTGTTTAGCGCAGCAAGTGGAGAAGCAGCGTGAATAAAGCAGAGAAGACTGTGAAGGAAGGCAGTGGGGGTGAGTAGGAGGACCGAAAAGCAGGACCTTCTCAGTGCATGGTAGAGGCTGGTAGTCAACGCATTCAGGAAGCGATGTGACCAGCTCATGTCTGTGAAAGGTCACCTTGCTCTGTGTAGGGACAGGACGAGAGTGGGCCAAACGGGAGGCCAAGAGAAGCAGGTGAGTGGAACAGAGCCATTGACTTAGACCAGGATGCCTGCAGTGGACATGATTAGGAATACTCAGATAGAGAACATATTTAGAGTACATTGACTTGGCAGTGGATTAAACATGGACAATGAATAACAAGAGTTTAGTTTCACAACTGAGAGAAAACTTGAGGGAATTAAGATGTCTATTAAATTAAAACGAAAACCACCAGTGCACTTCTGCAATAGATATTTCAGCTTAGGTGGAGATTCTGGGATGACAGCACTATTTCTCATCTTCTGTAGTCAGTTCTGGGTTTTTTTTTTCTTTCTCCGTTGTCATTGTTGCTCTTATGTTCTTTCAATCTCTATATACCGCTCTTCTTGGACCACACTTCCTCTATATCTAGGTGACACCTTCCTACCACTCAGCTTACAAGCCACTTCTGTAGTGTTGGAGTGGTTAAGTTATGCTTGGGCTGCAATTTTCAAGGCCCACAGTTGGAAGCCAGAAGCCACTCCATAGGAGGAAAATGAGAGTTTTTATTCTATGAAAAACTCAAAGAGTCACCATGAGTCACCACTGACCAGATGGCAATGCGTTTTGTTTGTTTGTTCAGTCCTACAAGGAGCATCCCCTTATCATCCTTTCAGCTTACCCTCTTATGCACCCCCTAAAACACACACACGCACACATATACTTTGTGCTTGGTATAGCACTCACCTTTCTGCATTTACCTGTAAGCACCATAAAGACAGAATTACTTTGTTTTTGCTTATATTTCAAGTAGAGATCATAGAGCCAAGCAATAAATAATGCTGGATTGGTACCAAGGCATCAGTTGTAAAGCCTCTGAGTAAGTTGTAGAGGGGATCTGTCTTGGGCTACAGCTTTTTGCTCCCCTTACAGAACTCTGCTTATCAAGAGAAAGGGATTGGTGGATTTTGCCCATGTATCACAACATAGAAGCTGATCAACCATTTTCATCTTGAGGTTCATAGTCCTTTTTCTCGAACTGACATTTCTTAGTTCATCACCTTTAGATGTTTTACTGTTATTATAACTTTCAATGAAAAAAATTAAAAAACAAAGGAACATACATAATTATATTTGTATAGTAAGTTCATTATTCTGTTTATATTCAGATAATACTGTAGGAAGCAGTGTTAAGGTTCTTTTTTTTTTTTACTAGGCAAAGAATTTTATTAACCTCTGTTTCAATTTTTATTCCCAGGCTTCTTCAGCGTATCTGGCTGCAAAGAATGAGTCATGTATAAGCGAAACGTAAAAGAGCTGCAAAGTCCGAAAGGCTTGGGCTTAAAAATATTAGAGATCTAGATTTTATCAGATCCATACACAAAACAAATTTAAAAAGCAGTCATATAAAATAGCAGCTCCAAGTCACTTCCTCAAGTTTCATCTTCCCAGAAGCCGACTCAAATCAGTTAGCCTCATTCTTGGATGCCTCATCAAAGTTCTCCACAAGATCTGGAACCTCATCATCATCATCTTCTCCTGTAGCAAGTGGGGCCTTTCCATCCATAGATTGCTTTGGCAGTGCTTCAGCCAGTCTCCTTAAGCTAGTCAGGCTGTCTGCGCCCAGCTGGTTCAAGATGCTGGGGTGCATCTCTGTCAGCTGCTTTGTCTCAGCATGGCCGGTGATGGTGAAGGTGTTCGCAGCCAGTGATGCTTGGACTTTGGGGTTGTTAAAGTGGATCAGTGTTCCCTGGTTTGTAAACATATTCACCTCTTCAATACCAGAGATATTGTTGACCCCGAGCTTCTTTAAGGAGAACTGCAGTTTTTTGTCATCTGCTGTGGCTGTTCTGTGAACCACCTTCTTTCTGCGGGCAGTTCCTTTCCCACCAATGCGCACTTGTACCTGCAGTTTGGCGAGTTTCTCTTGATTCATGATCATCTCTTTCATCTTGTCGGAGCGGAAATGGGGCTGCGCGGGGGGGGGGGGGGGGGGGGGGGCTAGGGCTGGCGCTCAGGGGGTCTTTGGCAGACCAGCTGAGATTAGGCGCACACACGCGGGGGTGTGTTAATATTCTTATGGATTTTAAACCCTTCTAAAAGTTTTGCAATGTTGGATGCATATATTACACATTTTTTTCTCAGCATGACCTTTACCCTAGATAAATGAATCTCCTATAGTGAAATCAAGTTGAAGCTAGAATATAGTAGGCCTTGTGATTAAAATAAAAAAGCAAACCATAAACATCCAATATATTACATGTACAGAAAGTTCATTATGTGTGACAAGTAAAGCTAAAATATGGAGAGAATATTTTGGTAAATTACACAACTAGATGTGTATGTGTTCAAATTGGGAATACTTAAATGTATCCATTTGGGGTCTAAGCCTTTATACCATCTGATGAAAGAAAATCCCCCTTTTAGGGAACTCTTGGTATTCTTGGGACTACCTTCTTAAGCTGTAAAATCTTGATATTATTCATATGAAAAATACAATTACAATGGGGTCGAAGTTGAATCTGCTTGTTGTCTATGAATGTTTACCTTTGCTTTGTTTTCTTCTTTTTTAAAAAAAGATAATTTTATTGGGGGCCTCCTAAAGCTCTTTTAACAATCCGTACATCAATTGTATGAAGCATATTTTTGAAACATTTACTTTCTATTTGAGCCCTTGATATCTACTCCTATTTTTACCCCCGCTCTCTCCTCCACACACCCTTGTGACCCCTTGATAAATTATAAATTATTATTGTTTTCATATCTTAACACTGACCACTATCTCCTTTCACTCATGTTTCTGTTGTTCATCCCCCAAGGTGGGTGGATGGGGGTGTTATGTGTCCATCATCACAATCGGTTCTACTTTCCTCCCCTCCTCTCTCCACCTTCCCCTTCCTTCCTTGTATTGATATTCCCATTTCTGTTCTTGAGGGGTTTATGTAACCTGGATGCCCTGTTTCATGACTTCTTATCATTACCAGTGTACATGCTCTGGTATAGCCAGAACTGAAAGGCAGGGCAGTGGTCATGATAGAGTAGGGTGATGAAGCCTAAAAAAATCCAGAGGAATATTGTGTGTTTCATCGGTGCTATTCTGTGTCCTGGCTGACTCATCCCTTCCTTGTGACCCTTTGTGAAGGGAGGCCCTATTGTCCACAGATGGGTTTTGGGTCTCTGCGCCAACCCCCCTCATTCTCAACAATGTTTTTTTGTTGTCGCCGTGTTTTGTTTTGGGCCCTTTGATGCCTGTTACCTGATCCCACTGACACCTCATGATCGCACATGTTGATGTGTTTCTTCCACATGGGTTTGTTGCTTCTCTTCTAGATAGCCATTTGTTTAACTTCAAGCCTTTAAGACCCCAGATGCTATATCTTTTGATAGCAGGGCACCATCAGCTTTCTTCACCACAGTTGCTTATGCACCCATTTTGTCTTCAGAGATCATGTTTGGAGGGTGGGAATCACAGAATTCCAGGTTGTTTTTGTGTTGAGGGAGGGCTTGAGCAAAGGCCCCAATTCTATCCACTTCCTCTATGGATTGCCATATCAATATATGTACATAGGCCAATACCTCTATTTTTAGGAATGAATATAGAAACATATGTACACAGCTATGTTTATACCTCTATCTATAGCTTTGCTTCCTAGATATTTCCTCTGTTTACTTTTAGTTTCTTATCTAACGAACCTTGCTTTTATTGAGTATAATATTATAACCAGTTAATACTTATATCTCATAAAAACATAAGAATTAAGCAAACAAAACCCCCTCATTTAGTCAATTCCAATTAATAGTGACCCTCTATACAATTTTCAAGGATGTAGATCTTTACTGAACCCTCAATTGTGATAGCCTCAATTTTCTCTTTGTAAGCAGCTAGAGGATCTGAACTGGCAAACTTAGCAGCTCAGTACTTACAGCACCGCCAGGGTTCCTAGCCTTTTGTATAAGGAGACTAGACTGAATTCTGATAAATGAGCTATAAATGGGCATTATTGATGGAACTCTACAAATGGTAGGCAGATTCATGTGACATGGGCCCCTTTGCCCACCCTATACATCTTCCCAAATGCAACTTGGACCTGATTTCTGGCGCTGCAGCACCTGTTTACAACAAACTGTCAGGTGCCTCTGAGGATTAACTTCATATCCTAAACATGTTAGAGCTGAAAGAGAAAAGGGGCATGGCACATGGTTAAGTTATAGATCTACTACAGCAGCCTTGAACTAGTATTGGGGTTAATGTTACAGAAGAATAAAAAAAGGTACTATCTAAGCCCCTATTTTTTGGGACTTGTAACCAAATAAAATTTCTAAAAGGCAGTGGGTGTTTATAGGAAAGCAAGTGTGTTTGTGTTACAGGTAAGAATTCACTATAGAAACTATTTTTTACAGTTATAATAACATTGAAAAATTAGAAAAATCCATGTTCTAAAATGAGTATCAATATTATTTCTATTCTAAATTTAACAGGATCCACAGATAACTATTCATACTTCATCCCCTGCCTGAATTCTCCCCCACCTGCTGTGCCCCAGCTACTGATCACTCTGGGTATTGTATTTTGTTAGTTACTCACATTATTTGATGTTCACAGCATCCTTTGAAGGTACTTTTTACTATTTCTATGTGTTAGTCTGGGTACTTTAGAGAAACAAATCCACAGAAACACATGTATAAGAGAAAGTTTTATATAAAGGTTAAGTGTGCATCAAGGAAACATCCCAACCTAGTGCTGTCCAAGCCCACAAGTCCAACATTAACCCATGTGTCTGACACCAATCCACAAAGTCCTCCTCCAGCTCACAAACAGACACAATGATGCCGACTGCCGGAGGAAAGCCGAGTCAGTGAATGTGTAAACATCTCGGCGCTGACAGGGGTCTCTACATGGCTGCTCCAGCATCCAGGGCTGCACTGGGATAGCTCCTTGGGGTTGTCTTGTAGGAAGTCAAGCTAAAGCAGGGAATTGGCTAAGGCAACTGCACCTTGGTACAACCACCAGAGAGCAAGAAATCCAGGAACTAGAAAGGTGAGGCTCACCGAGCCATTTATATCTCTTCACCCTTCAATTTACTCCACATGTATTTATTGGCCAGGTCGGCACAATAAACTAATTCATCCTGTCTTACCAGATGGTAAAATAGATAGCTAAATAACTTACCAAGGCCATGAAGCTACTACCCTGTTTCTCCGAAAGTAAGACATCCCCGGAAAATAAGACGTACTTACAGTTTTGCCTCTTGTAGAAATATAAGGCATTCCCCTGAAAATAAGACCTCCCAGAAAATAAGGCCCCCTGAAGCTGGACTCTGCACCACAGCCGCGGGTGCCACAGCGCAGCTCGAGCAGACAGGAAGTGCGAGGTCTCTTTTAATAAAAAATAAACAATAAATGTGTACCGTATTCTTCTTCATGGAAAAATAAGACATCCCCTGAAAATAAGGCCTAGCGTATCTTTGGAAGCAAAAATTAATATAAGACACTGTCTTATTTTTCGGGGAAACAGAGTATGTGTAAAGAAGGACTAGAACTGAATTTATACTCAGTGGAAGATGTTAGCCAGGTTCACAAATTCGAAATGCCAGTTTCCTGGACATTTTGCAGGGACTGAAGGAGCTGTGGGCAGTGCAGTGGGTAACACTTTGGGCTGCTAACTATTGGGCCAGAGTTTAAAACCACAAGTCAGTCCATGGGAGAAAGATGAGTTTCTACTCCTGTAAAGAGTTAGTCTTAGAAACCCACAGGACCAGTTCTACCCAGCACTATAGAATCACTATGCATTGACTCAATGTCAATTGGTAGAGATTTCAGTTACCTGTTAAATCTTACAGCCAACTGCCCTAACCTAACAGAGGTTAAGGTCTGGGGGGTAAAGTGATTTGCCCTGGACCACTATTGTAAAGGTTGCTGGGGAGCCCACCCAGTATTGCCCTAGAAGAGATGCCTAGTTTCTATGTACTAGTTAAGAAAACTCTATGAAACATTACTGCTCCACCACACATGCGATCAGTATGAGTAGGAATCTATTCAATCACAAGAGGCCTTTTGTTTTGTTTTGTTTGGGAATGGAGGATTGCTAGAGATTGACATTTGTGGTTTAATTCTCATACTGTAATTCTCATTCTTCAGAAGTAAACAATTTCCTAGCAAGGATCATTAGTGGTACCAATCAATATTCCTTGTTGAAGTAAGGCTTTTATTTATGTAGACAAAAAGCGCCCTGGTTTGTCTGGTATCACAGTTTCTGGCATAGGCACTCGTACATACGCATTTGTTAAATTAATTTGCACCAAATTCTTTGCAAAGAAAACACTCCGGATTGTACGGATCATCTGTGAAAATCATGCTGCTAGACATTGTAGAATTTCCTTGTCAGTCGTGAAAGGAGGTAGTCTAAGTTTAAGATTCTGCCTTGTAGTATGTGTTTGGTAACCTTTTCTTAGAGATTACCCGCCCATGTGCCCAGGCAAGGATGATTCTGTGCAATCTCAAATACTGTCGAAATTACTGCCTTGGTTCCCTCCAGGAGGAAGGAGGGTGTGCGTTGGGATTAATTAAGGTCAGAGGGCAAGAGAATGAGTTGAAGGGCCATAGCTGGACGCAGAACGTGCACAGACCTGGTACCCCGAGCCACGGGTAAAGGGCTCTGGGTCAGGCAGGGCAGGAGGGCCAAAGTAGCGGGTTGCGGATTACCTGCGGCAGAGAGAGCTGGAGCTCCTCCCCGCCCGCCCCCGCGCCCTGCCTCCACCGCAGCACTGATCCAGGCTCCTCTGCTGGGAGCTACGCACTCTCCCACAGAGCAAGCCGGAGCCGGTGGCCGGGGCGGAGGCTGGGGGCGGGGCTAGCGCTGGCCCCTCCTTCCGCCCAGTGCGGTGCCTTGCTCACCTCCTCCCGCCCGCCCACTCGCCTCCGCCTCCGCTCTGCAGGCAGCAACCTCAGGGCGCTGGGCTCCCGGCCGCTGTGCAGTCCCTCCCGCCGCCGGCTCCGAGAGGAAGCAGCAGCAGGAGCCGCGGCGTGGGAGCCGCAGTAGGTGGTCTTTGGGGCTCCGCAGAGGAGGCTCGGAGCCATGGCTGATGGGGGCGAGGGCGAAGACGAGATCCAGTTCCTGCGAACTGTAAGCCCCGCGTGTTTCGTGTTCTCTCGGCATCCGCTAGCGGGGTCCGGGCCAGACCGGAGTGGGGAACGGAGCTGCCTCGGCGGGCGGTTGCTGGGTGTCCGTTGGGGATGCGGGCGGAGCTGGAAATCGCCCAGTGTGCGCAGGGTTGTGAACTGGGGCGAAGGAAGGGCAGCGTGCGTGTCTGTGCACGCTCGTGTCCAAACCAGAGACCTAGCGCTGCAAGACCACGGCCGCGGGCGAGGCTGAAGGATCGGTCCCGGGCCCCGCAAGAGCAGCGACTTGGAACTGCAGCCCCCTGCTCCGCCGGGGCGCCTACCTTCTCGGCCAGCCATAGTCCCCCCAGAGTGGGTTGGGGCCGGGGGACGGATCAGTACCCGTAGCTCTGGGTCAGAATTCCTCCGCAGCGCGGTTTCTCGGGCTTTCAGTCTGGGAACGTGCGCTGTCACAGACGAAACAGAGAAATGGATTCCCGTCCTTGTCCTTGGGGGCGCCATGACCTGGCAAGGAGGGGGTGAGCAGGAAACTGCCTAAGATTTTCACCAAGTCCAGGTGCTGCGAAAAGGAGAAGAGGAGGAGTTGCCTCTGTGATCAATTTGGTCACCTGGGGCTGCTGCTTTTTGTGGTGCATTGACTGCTTGCAAGGGTGGAAAGGCAGGGGAGCTCACGTGCGCACAAATGTGTGTGTGTGTAGAGGCACGTGTGTGTGTGTGTGTGTAGAGGCACGTGTGTGTGTGTGTGTGTGTGTGTGTAGAGGCACCGTGAACGTGTCGTTTTGTTACGGAATGCTCAGTGCAGCAAACAGAGACACACAGAGAGACAGAGTGGGAGGCTGGGGTGGGCGATGGGTGGCTGCCTGGACTTTCCACACTGGTGGCAGGTCATCTGGGGTAAGTTTGGCTTTACACTAATACATTTTGCCTTTCCCTAAGTACCTCTTGGCACTGCTCCTTCCTTCTCTTGATTTGTTCGAATACTGCAGATACTTCCCAGGCTGAGGCGGTGAAGGCTGAGGGCTAGAGAGCTCCTGCCCAAAAGCAAAACGTCAGAACTTCGTGTTAAGAATAACCTAGTTATTTATCCTTGGTACCAGATGGCCCCCTTCCCCACTTCCCTCCGTCTCCCTGAAAGGTTATTTATATTTACTTGCAGGTTTTCCCCCACCCTCCAACCGAAGACTGCACCTCTACTGTTAGCCCTTGCACTTCCCAGTTAGCACTACCTTCATAGTCACAGAAAAGGATTGGTTTGGAAATCGTAAGCAGACAGTAGCTTTCAGATTAGAATGTACTGAACAAGTGTGTACGAGAACATTGCAACGGCCTCCCACCCTCTCTTCTATTTATTTAACACTTATTTGCACATTAAAACGTAGGCTGAGGAGCCTTTGGACCAGATCCAAGCTGAGACATAGCAGGAGATTGTGAATTATTTGACCTATAAGCTGCCTGGTATGCCCCATTTCATATGCTGTTTGAGGCACTGTTGGTCCAGAACTTGTCTCTGCGGAGCCTGTTCACTAATAACTTGCACATGGAGAATTTTAAGCCCTCTAATAATTCATGCTCTGTAAAGTGGAAAAACTCACTGTTATCGAGTCAATGCTGACTCATAACGACCCTATAGGACAGAGTAGAACTGCCCTTGTGAGGTTTTGGAGACTGTAACTCTGTACTGGAGTAGAAAGCCCCGTCTTTTCCCATGGAGTGTTTGGTGGTTTCAAACTGTTGAAAAGCTGTTCTTGTGAATTGTACCCCAACGCATGGTCTGTCTATAAATCAATCAGTAAGCCACATGCAAATATATTTCTCCAAACCTCTCCAAATGAAGGGATCTTTTATTAAACTGGACAAAAGAGTTAATTGCAATGTAATTTTTGAATTAATTTGTATCAAACTCCATAGGGTTAAAAATAGCTAAAGAATTTTGCAAGATATGTACACTTAAGGGCTTTCTGCTGGCTTACATGTTGAGCTCATGGAGGTGGGGTTATCAGAATGCTTAATGGGGACTAAGGTAATGTGCTTGCCGAAGGGCTTCTGTACATATAAAGTAAAGTTAACTCTCTATCATTTGGCAGCTGCCTGTCAGCCCAAGCGACACCCTGATAAGTGGGTCCTAGGGAATAATCTGGCAGGCCTAAGCTAGGATTTTTCTTTTAATAAAACCTCCTCTGTAGGTGGTTGTGCTAATGACAAATGACCTTGAAGGAGGGAGTATAGTGGAGCAGAGGATTTTCCTCATGGAGTATTGACATCTGAAAGGAGAACATGCCTTCCACCCAACCTCCCAAATTGTATAATCTTAAATACTCAAATATTTTTTTACTTAAATACTTAACTCTTAAGTCTATTGTCCTGGACTCTATGCTATTCATTCTCTTAAGTTGGGTATGTGGATGGCTCAGAAACGTTAATGACTTCTAAATATGAATTGTAGTTTTCATTGAATTCATTTAGATTTTTGGAGGGTTCATTTATTTCTCTTTTGTGTGTAATTATGTCACTATAAGATCTTTATTAAAAAAAGATCTTTATTTAATTTTATCATTATTTTTAATTTTAATATAATATTCTTATGGACATATCTTACTCCTTCCACTATATCCCCCTTTAAAAGGCAAATACCCCGGAGAATGTTAACAATCTAGATAAAATAATTATAACTCCTGAAAGTACTGGATGAATCTATATTGATTAGTAAAAGAATATCAAATACTTTGTTATTAAAAATATAGTCGTGAAGTTGACCAGATGATTCTGGTTATTTTGATTAGAGCACCCTTGTTATTATCTTGAACACATCATTGTCCATCCATCCACAAAAAGCTTTTTAATTTTTTTCCTGGTAGGAGGTCTAAGATCTTTGTCAAGGGAAGCAGAGGTGAACTTTTAATAGACTAGATCCATGAAGCATATCTGCTACTGTAAATTAATTCCACATTTGTGAGGAGAAATTTTTATCACTTTGTAGTTTGTCAGCCCCCTCTCCCATCTCTTTTCCATTATAGTATTGTTTGTGAGTTTGTTACCATTCTTATAAGTGTGATATAGATTAGTGATCATCTTCAGTTGAGTAGCTTTCCCACCAACCAGAAATGTACTTACTGTGTCTATGGTTAAGTCCTACTGTGTATATGGTTAAGTCCTTGGCTGCTGACAGATAGATTGGAAGTTTGAGTTCAGCTAGAGGTGCTTCATATGAAAGGCCTCATGACCTACTTCTGAGAACTCAGGCTTTGAAAAACCTGATGGAGCACAGTGTTACTCTGATATACATGGGGTTTGATCTGAGTTGGAATCCACTCAGTGGCAATGAGTGGGTACATGTCAATAGTTGCTTCTGATTTCATCATCTTCCCTTCCTGCATCAAATCAGCAACCCTCCTTGAATATTCAACACCATTTTCATCCTAAAACTCCTTTCTTCATTCTACTACTTCAAGATCTTGTCACATTATCTAACTCTGTGCTTGACTTAGAATTTTGAAATATAATGTAGTCTGTCTTTTGATTCCATGAGTTTGCCATCCTTCGTGGAGCTTTCTTGGTTCACTCCAACAATTTTGACCATATCTTTTCCTCACTGTCTTCCGATCTTCTTACCGCCACACACTTTAACTCTTACTCGTTCTTGGAATATTTCATGTATGATAATTCTCCCTAAACTCTTTAGAGGGTTGAGACTGTGAGGTGTTATTTTCCCATGATGCCCACCACAGGGTTAACTAAACATCATAGAAAAACAGGAACAGGCTTGAGGGAAATGTTGGCAAACAGAAGATTGGGACTAGAGCAAAGAAAGCCCTCTAACCAAATTAGTTGTGAAGATCATGTGAATGTGTTCAAATGAAGAAAGAGTAAATCTGTAAAAATGAAGGAAATATGCAAAGATAATGGGTCTAGGCGAGGTGGGGAGAGAACATTGAATGAAAGATAAATTAAGATTTCTTCTATAGGCAGGAAAGTAAGAAGGTTGATGGGTTACATTTCAAAAGAGGAAAGAAGAAGTAAACTGGATAGGATAGGTGAAGTGGTGGTTGCTGACTGGGAGTGCTCAGTAACTTCCCACGGGCAGGAAAGTACAGTAGTCTCAAGCCTGTGAGGAGGGAAATTTGAGAAGGAAGTTGCAGTTCCCAATTTTTGGTTCACTTGAACTAAGGAGTGAGAGAATGCATTACAGATTGAATGAATTTAAGTGATTAGGCCTGCCCATTAGACAAACTAGATTCTGGTCAGAAATTATATTTTTAAATAAGAAATAGATCCTAGATTGTGAAATAATCCAGGGAGCTTTGTAGGAGTATCCAAGTGATATATTTTTATCTGTTATCATCTTATTGATCATGGCAAGACCATTGTGTTAAGTGACCTGGCTGTTGGAGGGGAAGATTCAGGGAAAACATTTTGTTAAAATTCTCTCTGTAAAGGTAATGGGGGGAGGTGGTACAATGATAGGTGCATTAGTCTGGGTACTTTAGAGAAACAAATCCACAGAAACACATGTATAAGAGAAAGTTTTATATAAAGGTTAAGTGAGCAACAAGAAAACATCCCAACCCAGTGTTGCCCAAGCCCACAAGTCCAATATTAACCCATTAACCCATATGTCCGACACCAATCCACAAAGTCCTCCTCCATCTCACAAAACAGACACAATAATGCCGACTGCAGGAGTAAAGCCGAACCAGTGAATGTGTAAACATCTCAGTGCTGTCAGGGGTCTCCACATGGCTGTTCCAGCATCCAGGGCTGCATCTGGGTAGGTCCATGTGACTTCTCCTTGGGAATATCTTGCAGGAAGTCAGCCTTGCCAGCTGAAGCTGGAACTGCTAAGGCAGCACCCTGGTGGGACCATCACAAAGCAAGAGACCCATTTATCCCTCCACCTTTCAATTAATTCTACATGTGTTTATCGGCCAGGTTGGCACAATAAACTACCTCAGCAGTATTCTTGCCTTTCAGTCAGAGACCCTCGTTTGTTTCTTGGTCAAGGCACCTCTCTGTCTTTCAGTGGAGACTTCATGTGTTGCTATGGTGCTGAACAAATTTGAGCAGAGCGTCTAGTTTATAGCAGATTAGGAAAACAGTACTGCTTGTGATATATTTCTGGAAAATCAGTCAATGAAAATCCTTCATGGTCCAATCCTATGGGTTTCCATGACAGGCTGAGGGGAGGTTTGACTGGACTAGCAGCAGCAGCAGCAGCAGCCACCATAGCAAGGTGAGGATTATTTGTTGTCTCTGAGGCTCTCTGCGAAGTTGTTTTGAGTTGTCAAATTTATAGTGATGGGGTCAGACAGATGAAAGCCATTTTGGAAGATGAACTAATCAAATCTTGCCTCTTTGTAGAAATATATTTTTTCATGGATTCTGGGGCCCTTGGAAAGTCTTGTTCTGATAGTTTACAACATCAATAACTAAATACCAAGAGATCTTTTTTGTAATTATCTCTTGCTTCTTAATAGAAAATGCTTCTCTTTTCCCCTTTTATCACCTTCTCCTGGGCTAGGTGAATAAGTCACCCATGTCTCTGGGGCTTCCTTAAAAGATAGGGTCAATCTCAATGCCTACCTGGAAGGTATATTCCCTGGTCCTGTAACCTACTCTGTTTTTGTTGTGTTTTTTTTAAATCGTATCAATCCATGCACACATCCATTGTGTCAAGCACATTTGTACATGTATTGTGATCATCATTTTTAAAACTTATTCTTTCTACTTGAGCCCTTGGTATCAGTACATTTTCCCCTATCTCACCTCTCCCTCCCTCATGAACCCTTGATAATATATATATTTACCCCCATGTAATCTACTCAGTATTCTGGGTATTTCTTCCCAAGAAATGGAATTCTAAGGCTTTATTGATTATTAATTTGGTGTATTTAAAGGATTTATACATATTGCTTCAGTGCTACTTATCCACCAAAGTTTTCCTTTCAGAACAAGGGCCAAAGAGAGCTAGTCACTGACACAGGTCAGCTCCCCCTCTCCTCTACCCCCCTCCCCCACTGCCAGCTCCCTGTCTCCACCATCTGGTGGCCATTATTTTTCAGGGGCACATGTCTCTTCTTAGGCAATGAAAACCTTAAATGTAGTTAAGGACTCAAAGCAGATACCAGAGAAAAGTGGTTAGAACAGCTCCACCTGCTGTTGTGAGCACTTCCTAGGTATGAGACGCAGTTGAGATAGGAGAGTAATTTGGGTGCTATGAGCAAGCACACATTTGCTGACAAAAACCCACCTACAATATAAGAGTATCTCTCTGTGCATTGAGGAGCCAGTAAGAGAGGGCACACACACAGTATATCATGGTGGCAGGATAATTGACTTTCTATGTTGAATTGGTTTCTTTTTACTAAGGTAAGCACTTTTTTGTCCTTTAAAACATAATTTAAAAGAAATTTCTTCATATTAATCTCTTCCTAATGAATATTTTTAGTTTCTTTTTGAAACTTTCACTTTGAATTCAGAATATGACATGATAGCTATCCATTATGTGTGATATGATATTCATGGATAAGTTATGTGATATCCATGGATGTCACTCATAGTTAATATATAATCAAAAGGTCAAACAAAGGATATTTTTGAGAGAATTAAAAAAGAGGAAGAAAGGGAAAATCAAATCTTTGGTTTTAAAACAATTTCGGTATTGTTAAAAGCTCTGAATACTACACTGAATTTATACCCATTAAAAGCCCTGCCCTTTTTATTTCTATAGCAGATTTCTACTTATCAACATTAAAGGTTGTCTTCTTTTAGATTTTCTTGATTTTTTTTATTCATTTGACTCTCAAAGACTTTTTCATGCAGAAATTTTGGTCACATGCACAAACAAAAAAGAAACACAGCCCTTTTCTTGATTACTGTTGCTCTGACCCAAGTACCACATGTTTGTAGCTTTTGAGAGTGGAGATTTATTTTCTTACAGCTCAGTAGCTGTGTTAATCCGGGTTGATTAGAGAAACAAATTCACAGACACTCATGTGTATAAGAAAGAGCTTTCTATGCAAAAGCAATTGAATATTGAGAAAGCATTCCAGTCCAGCGCAGATCAAGTTCCTATGTCTGACATTAGCCCATATGTCCAATGCCAATCTATAAATTCCTCTTCAGACTCACGAAAGACAGGCAATGATGCCAAATGCAGACAGATCACAGGTCAGTGAGTGGAAAGTCTTGTGAATGCAGTGGCAGTGGAAGCATCTCAGTGCTGGTGTGGGTCTCCACATGGCACCTCCAGCTCCAGGGCTCTGGCTGCATCAGTTTTGTCCTTAGTAATGTCTCGCAAGGAGTGTGTGTCCTGCCTCCAATGAGCTATTTATCAACTTTGCTCTAAATGAGGTCATCAAGCTGTGACCTGATTGACAGGCTAAATTCCACCTCTTCACTCTTAAGCCTCAAATTAGCACTAGATTATGTAACTACCACAGACCACCTCTTGTATGCGTGACACTTTCACACAGTTAGTCTGGGTAGACTAGAGAAACAAAATTCATAAACACTCATGTGTATAAGAATGAGTTTTAAAACATCTTAACCCAGCCCAGATCAAGTCCATAAGTCTGATATATTAATCCATAAAGTCCTCTTCAGACTCATGAAACACATGCAATGGTACAGAATGCAGGAAGATCACAAACCAGTGGGTGGAAAGTCTTGTGGATCCAGTGGTGTTAGAAGCTTCTCAGCACTGGCGTAGGTCTCCACATGACTTCTCCAGCTCTCTGCGTTCTGACTGCATCAGTGTAGTTCCACCAGGTTCGTCTGTAATAATGTCTCGCAGGGAATGAGTGTGTGTCCTGCCGCCAAGGAGCTAGTTATCTCCTTAGTTCCTCCAAATGAGGTCATCAAGCTGTGACCTGATTGAAAGGCTAAACTCCACCTCTTCACTCAAGTCTCCAATTGACAACAGATTACGTAAGGACCACAGTTAAAGCGTTAGCTGCTCCCTAGGGACTCCTGGGCTCTAATCTTTAAGTAGCCCTTTCTTCTAACGCATCACTGAGTAGCTTTGAACCACCAACCTGTAGTTTAGCAACAAAATGTGGCTCCCTTTGTGCTGGAAATGAATGTCATGTAAAACTAGAGGGAGGTATGATGGCATTCCTCTCTTGGGAGGTAAGTACATTAGAATATCCAATGTGAGCCCCATTCAAGGTCATGAGATTTCTTAAGCTACCAGTACCTCACAGGGTAGCTATCACATAACGTATATTTCTAGAATGAATTGGACTGACTTTGTGAAACAGCGATTCAGATACTATAGAATAGAACATTTCTAGGGAAACTACCAGCTATCTTAATTGAAGATGCCTAGATTTTATATCTCCTTGCCTTACCATATTATACCAGGTGCATAGGGTCTCTGTGAGTTGTAATCAACTTGATGGAAGTGGCAATAAGAGGCAATACCTTTGAGGTAGAAGCCAGCCTGAAATATAGAGTTGAAATTATCCAGTAATGGACCATGTCTACATTCATAGACCTGTGAAGGCCTGTTCAGAATGGATGGAAGGTGAAGAGGTGAGGAACATGACCTTGAATTGTACTCAGAGACCCTACCTTCAGAAGGTGAAATCTCTGACTGCAATAGTACATCGATTCATAGGAAGTATGAAAACCACGATGAGGGACTGTATAATGTAGAAAAACAAAAGGCAGTTTTAGGCTTCCGTCAGATTCTATAGAGATTTGTGAAAGTTCCACCAAAATTCATTTTGTAACGTTTCTGAACATTTTTAAGATATTTGACTTTCAGAACAACTGAAATTTGGCAGAGTGGGTCAAGGTGGTGAACATACATTTCAAAGTGTGTGTGTTTAAAGGTATTTTTACACAACTGTATTTCAGAGACACGCAGTAAGTATGAGCTCATAAAAGAAAATATATTCCGCATCGCTCCCCACTCCAAATCCTTTTAGAGAAGGACAACATATCTGGTGATTGAGGCAGTTGAACAACATAGCAGGTACAATTAATTCAGTCCTCAATACCTTTTTACCTGTTTTCCTCAATATCTTTTAGAATGTCTCCTTAGTTCCCTTTGGTCATGGACAAGTCTGACATAATTTGTCTAAAAGGACAATGACAATGTTGAGAGTCTATTATGAGATTACAAGTTGTGATTTTTTAGGCTCAGTGAAATGTCAGGAGAAAAATACTTGAGTCACAGTACAAATAAAATGCTGAGAACGAGCTGTTTCTGCTTGATGGCTGTCTAAGAAGTTTAGTGTTTCTGACCCCTCTGCTGTCCTCTTTATACCAATAAAAGAGGGTGCCATCTCTGAAGATGGGGCATCGTTAATGAGCAGAAAGGCCTGCTGTTTTCAAAAACAGCAACATTGTACAGGGAAGTTTGCAAAACGTCTTAAAAGTTTCACAAGAGGATGAATAAGATGGTGAATGAGATAAGAAATTGTGGGTTTATCCCTTCCTCCTCAATATCTGACCTCTTCCTTTTAGTTTATCTTGAAACTGTTATTGATGCTTGCTGTGTGCCAGACCTGTGCTTGCTGTGGGGATTCTAATCCTCTCTATGCAAATTGGATCAGGATGTAATACCGTTGGGGACCAGGTTTTTTTTATATTGAAAAAGTTTATATTTAGCATTAGCCAGCTGGGCTCACTTTAGATGATTCCAATTTGGTTGGCAACATCTAAAGCGTCATAGTCAGGAGACAGTCAAACATACGCCTTCTTCTCCCCGTCAGGCCTGGTCAAGGTGTTGACCTTGGCTACGTCAATGTCATAGAGCTTCTTCACAGCCTGTTCGATCTGGTGTTTGTTGGCTTTGACATCCACAATGAACACAAGTGTGTTGTTATCTTCGATCTTCTTCATGGCAGACTCTGTAGTCAGGGGGAACTTGATGATGGCATAATGGTCCAGCTTATTTCTCCTGGGGGCACTCTTCCGAGGGTATTTGGGCTGCCTTCTTAGTCTCAAGGCCTCGGGCCGCCAGAAGGTGGGTGACGTGCGGATCTTCTTTTTTTTTTGTGGCTGTGGACGCCTTTCAGCACGGCCTTCTTGGCTTTTAAAGCCTTTGCTTTGGCTTCCGTTTTGGGAGGGGTAGGAGCTTCCTTCTTTGCCTTCGGCGCCATCTTCGTGAAAAGGGTCCTAATTTTGTATTTTTAAAGCAGGTCCATGTTAGCATTCCTGATAGACTTACATGTTTGTAATTTCTTTAGATTCTTCTTTGAACCCAATGTAACATCATACTGGTTCCTTCATTAATGAATGAATAAATAAATAAAATTTTTGTCATACCTTCATTTTGTATTTCTATACAAGTCCGATTTTTACATTAAAAATGATCTATGGCGTTATTAATTGGCCTTGCAAAGTGGGTGGGAATTTGACACAGGGAGTGGTGGAAGATGGGGAGACTGGACTGAGGAAGAGAAGTGTTGTGATTATCTGCCTCAGTCCAGACGTACTCTCCCCTTTTCTCTGCTTTGTGCCCCAGGCTCTCACAGTTCTTGCACTCCAGACATTCTGCTTGGCCTCCTGCTGCTTCAGGTTGAGAAAGGGTAGCAGTTTTTCACTGTCGCTATTCAGTAGATTTACCACTATCTCTTGTTGGACTCTGTCACTCTGCCCACATGGTGGCCCTTCATGTATCTCCTTTCAACTAAACACTTTTGAGTGCTGTGTCTCAGGTAGGACTCTGAGAGCTCAGGTAGGAAGCATGCCTGGGAATGAGAGCATTTTAGAGTATGGGATATGATGTGCTAGGAGGTCTGAGGAACTCTGAGACCAGAGACTCAAGATTTATACTTTATTCAGAAGGTAAAGGGAAGCCTTCAAGGTTTTTTCTTTTTTTCCTTCTCAAAGAAAGTGGGTCAGAGTTGTACTTTAAGATGAATGTGGAAGCAATTTATAAAAGAAATTGGGAAATAGAAATATCAGAGAGGAACTGGAGCTGGTTCAAGATAAAAATAAAAACCAAACCATTTGCTGACTCATCAACTCTGCCTCGTGGAAGCTCCGTGTGTGCACAGAATTGTGCTCCATAGGATTTTCATAGGTACGACCTTTCAGAAATATCTCCAGCCCTTGCTTCTGAATCTGGGGGGAGTTCTAACTGCCAAACTTTCAGCTGCTTATTGAGTGCTTACCCAGAGATTTCTGTATAAGATAATTCAGGCTTAAATTATACCAGCAGTTGTAGAAATGAACAGATTGGGAGAGGTTGAAGAGCTCTTGCTGAGGAAGAATTTAGTGTATTGGTAACTGACTAGATGTGTTAGTCTGGGTAAACTAGATAAAAATCCACAGAACCTCATATATGTATGAGAGAGTTTTATATATAGGGTAGTATACATTCAGAAAGCACCCCAACCCAGTCCAGTCCAATTCCATAAGTCTGACTTAGCCCTTATGTCCGACATTGATCGACAAAGTCCTCATCAAACTCACAAAACGCACACAATGACACCGAATACAGGAGGATCACAGGCCAGTGGGTAGAAAGTCTTTGGATCCAGTGGTGGTGTAAGCATCTCAACCCTGCCAGGGGTCTCCACGCAGTTTCTCCAGCACCCAGGGCTGCATCAGCATAAGTCCATGTGGCTTCTCCTCAGGGATGTCTCGCAGGAAGTGAGCCTTGCCAGTTAAGGCACCCACACATTGGTCCAGCCATCAGAGAACAAGAGACCAGAGAACCAGAAAGGCGAGGCTCATGGAGTCATTTATCTCACCATCCTTCAATTAATCCCATATGTGTTTATGGGCCAGGTTAGCACATAAACCTTAACTATCTCGCTAGATATAAGCAGATGAAAAAGACAAAGAGTTGCTAAGAATAGTGGGGCCAACAATTTAGAAAAGTCCAAGAGAAGGGTTTAGAAGAAGGCAGCAGTATTTGTTGTGGGCATGTATTTTAAATCATAGTTCTGGAACTGTGGGCATAATATTTTGGAGAGAAGGTGACCTAAAAAGTTAATCTTGGAAGTCATTGACATAATAGAAAAATCATGAAAACTGATGGGTAAATGACCTGGGATTAAGGAGTATGTCTAGTGCTTGAGAGCTGCAGTTGTTATTGCGAAGACTGTGAAGACGGCAACCTGAGAAGAGACCTTTGCTATTACCATTAGGCACGCACTGGTGGTCTTTAAGAGGGAGGAGAAAGATACTACAGAAGATTAAGTGACTGGGTGGCACTGAGTGGGTGGAGTCAGACATCAATTAATTTTTCACCACACATGTTGATGAAGAAGAAAGAGAATTATTAAGGAAGAAAGAGAGAATTAGCTCTAGAGGGAAGCAAAGTTGACAGAAAGTTATTGAACTTTTTCTTTTTCTCATGAGATACACCGTAAACTAAGATTATAGAAAAGGAAAACTTAATGACTCACTGAAGTTCTAAATGGTATAGTGGTTACACGTTGGGCTGCTAATCACAAGGTTAGCAGTTCAAAACCACAATCCACTTCACAGGAGAAAAATGAGGCTTTCTACTCCTGTTTTAGGTTGCGTTGACTAGAAAAACAAATCCAGAGACACACATATGTGCATAAGAAAGAGCTTATATCAAGAGGCAATTATATATCAAGAAAACCTCTGAGCCCAGTCAAATTTAAGTCCATAAGTATGATCCTAATCTATATGTCTCCAGATTCACACAGCCACAGGCAATGATGCAGAATGCAGGAAGATCACAGACTGGTGGGTGCAAAATCGTGTGGATCCAAGGTTTGGGGAAACATGGCAGGGCTCTGGAAGCTCTTAGGGTGGTCAGGAAGCAGGAAAATGAAGGCAGAGAGAGAAGGAGTTTCCTTGGGGCCCTTCTTATGAGAAGGCCACACCTATAAGGAGGTACCATCAGGCTATGACCTGATTGACAGGTTGTATATCATCTGTCATCAAGTTGACATAAAACTCTGAAACTGCCACAACTTCCATCAAGAGTTACAGTCTCAGAAACCCACAGGGGCAGTTGTACCTTGTTCTATAGGACTGCTGTGAACTGGAATCAACTCCATGGTATGGATGGTTTTGTTGTTGTTAAAATTCTAGGTATAGAACAGAATTGAGCAATCATTATTGAACACACAAATAAATGGATATAGTCATTTAAAATTTTTATTTATTCTTAATAGTTTCACCATCATACAGTTCACATATCAGATATCTCACTAGTTAATTCACATTCACAAGAGTTGTGCAACCATCCACACTATTAATTCCAAGACATTTCTTATTCCTTGCACTCCTTGTTAGCGCTCCATTTCTTGCCAACCTCCTCTGCCATATCCCTTTGCAACTATTAACCCAATTTTTGTCTCTATAGGTTTACCTGTCCTGGGTTTTATATCCAGAAAAATATACAAGATCAAAACAAAACACAATCAAATGGCCCAACAACAATGAAGGAATGAACTAGAGAAATGCCTTAATGAAAAAGAAAGTATAACATATTAAAAACTGAAATTTAAAGCTAGGTCACAAGGGGATCAAATGATAAAGTATTACATTTTAATCTAAACACATCTGCTATAATCGACTTTACAGTGCTTTCTGTCTGACAGCAGGCTATTCACATCCTTCCTATATGGTCAGAAGGGACTTACCTGAGGCTACTCCGTGTAGAGACTCTGTAGGTAAATTTTGGGCTTCTACGGTTTTATCCATAGCTTGCCAAAAACCAGTTATTTGGAATTTAGGGTTTAATACTGTTGCTTCTGGGTTTGCTTTTTATTATTTACAATTCTTGGGTCACATAGATTGCTGTGCTTCTTCAGAGTGTGGAACTAGCTGAGGCCTCACTTGGATGGCTGCTTGTTTTAAGGAAGGTCTTTAAGATCACAGACAGTATTATTTCTGATATTTGGGCGCCATCTGATATCTTCACCACACTTTGCTATAGCATCCATATTTTCAGTGATCAATTGATTGGGGCAGGAATTGAGAAGGGCCATGTCATAAGAACTAATTATTCTTATATTAGGGCTCTGATTAAGTTCAAGCTAAAATCAATTCATGTATTTATGGTTTTTATATGTTCCTGATTCACCTTAAAGATAATATTATTTTGTTGAAGGACAAAAATTATCCCCATTGGAAATATAGTAGTTCTACTGATATTACCATTAATTTTGTCAATGGAGTAGAATTTAAAACACTGTTGAAAAAAGAAAAAAGATACATGAATAAACCATAAACCAAACTTGCTGCCAGCCAGTTGATGGATGTATACTGACCCTATAGGCAGGGTAGAACTGCTCTTGGGGGTTCCCAGGCTATAATTCTGTTTTACCCCCCAAAATTCATTTTACTGAGAGTTAATACAGGTATCATATCATTCCATTGTTAATCACATCAAGCTATATTGTACAATTGCTATCACAGTTTTCCAGCCCTTTTTAAGAATGCTTCATTATTTGCTGCTTTATCTAATTTGAGAACACATGTTATTTTCATTTGATTTTGCTTTGTTGTTGTGCTTTTGATGCATGACACTATGTAAAACTGAAAGAAATACTGCCCAGACCTGCACCATCCTTACAATTTTTATGTTTGAACCTATTGTTGAAGCCACTGGTCAATCTATTTTGATGAATGTCTTCCTCATTTTCACTGTCTTTCTATTAACTATGCATGATGTTCTTTTCTAGGGACAGGTCTCCACTTATAACATGTCTAAAGTACCTGTGATGAAGTGTCTGATCTTCTTTGCTTCTCAGGAGCATTCTGGCTGTACTTCTTCCAAGACAGATTTGTTGTTTCTTTTGGCGTTCCATGGTACTTTTAATATTCTTCACTAATACAATAATTAAAATGTGTAGATTTTTCTTCAAATTTTCTTATGTAATACCTAGCTTTCATATATGTATGAAGCAATTGAAAATACCATGGTTTGGGTCAGCTGCACCTTAGTCCTTAAAATCATATCCTTGCTCTTTGTACAGCCTATTCACACAGGCAATGCGTCATTTGATTTCTTGACTATTGATTCCATGGGCATTGATTGTGGACCCAATCAAGAGGAATTTCTTGACAAGTTCAATCTTTTCTCCATAACCTATTGGTCTAGTTATGTGGATGGTCGTTTTTTTATGTTGAATTTTAATCCACATTTAAGGTTGCAATCCTTGATCTTCATCAGCAACTACTTCAAGTCCCCCTCTTTTTCAGCAAGCAAGGTTGTATATTACTGGTTGTTAAGCTTTCCTCCAATGCTCATGCATTCTTCTTCATATATTCTGGCTTCTTGGATTGTTTGCTCAGCATACTATTTAAATAAATCTGGGGAGAGGATATAATCCTGATGCCCAGCTTCACTGAATTTAAACCATGTAATATTGCCTTGTCTAATAATTGGCTTTACAACCATGAACAGGTTTTGCAAAAACACAATATAGAGCATGAGAATTCCCATTTTCTTGTCTATCCATAGTTTTTTATGATTCACATAGATGAATGCCTTTGTGTAGTCAATGAATCACCAGCAAATATCTGGTTTTCTTGGCTTTCAGCCATCATCTGAAGTCAGTATTGATATCCCTCATTCCATGTCCTCTTCTGAATTCGGGTTGAATGACACTTCTCTGTTGATATATCACTGCAACCACAGTTGAATTATTTTCAGAAAAAATAATATTTACTCGCATATAATATTAATAGTATGATTTGATAATTTATTCACTCTTTTGGGTCACCTTTCTTCAGTACCTTTGGTTCTTGATCATATACTATCTCTTAAAATGGTTGAATGTTGATTACTTTTTTTTTTTGGTATAGTGACTCTTTGTATTCTTTCCATTTTCTTTTCATGCATAATTCAATATTTTACCCATGAAATCTTAGAATATTACAGTTGAGGTTGAATTTTTCTTTGGTTATTTGTTTAAAATATGCTGAGTATGCTATTCCTTTTTGGTTTTCTAACTTTAGGTCTTCTCACATTTCATTATAAATACATTGTTTTCTGGAGTTGCCCTTTGAAATTTTCTTTTTACTTGTTTACTTAATCATTTCTTTCGTTTGCTGTAGCTATTCTATGATCAAGAGAATTTTCAATCTTTTATGACATACAGTTTGGATTTTCTTATTTTTCTGCCTTTCCTGATGTTTTTACTTTCTTCATGTGGGATGGTCTTGATGCCACACCCCAGTTAATCAAATCTTCCGTTATCAATGTTCAGTGGACCAAATTTACATTTGAAATGGTCCTAAAATTCAGGAGGGATATAGTCAAGGTTATATTTTCAAGGTATGACTCTCATACACTTATTTTGAGTTGTTTTAAACTCCATCTTGAAGATATGATCCCCCAAAACCTGGAACTGTGCTGAGTAGAACTTTCTTAGTATGTTTTTTTTTTCCCCTGCAACACGAACATCCAGCAACTTGCTCTGAGCTAGTGCACCTGGTGGCGTCACCTGGAAAGATTCTCTCTGGCCTCAGTGAATTTTTTTGTAAAAGCAGTTTGGCTTGACCCTCATTTTTTTGAGATGGCAAATTTAAGAGACAGCATGCGGGTGTGAAATTTTGTTTTCTCTTCTGGAAAAATGCCCAGAAACTATTGTGATGTTGAACATAGCTTGTAAAGACAGCACTATGGGAAAAACTCAAGTGTACAAGTGGTTTTGGATGTCTGTCAACGTCCTGAATGTACAAAAATGTCGACCTGTCATACATTTGCAGTTTCTTCCACTAGATCAGACTGCTAATCAAGCTTTCTATTTAGAGGTTCTGTACAGGTTGTGTAACAGCGTATGGCAACAACAAAAAAAAGGAAAAAAAAAAACAAAGACCCGAGTTGTGACAGACAGGGACTGGTTTCGCCACCACGACAATGCACCTGCTCATGCAGCCATCTACTTGCACCAGTTTTTGCCAAAAAACCAAACAAACAGCATACCTCTCTTGTCCCATGCTTCTTACTCACCTGACCTCACTCTTTGTCACTTCTTGTTGTTTCCATGAATGAAAAGGAACATAAAAGGACAGTGATTTGATGATGTAGAAGAGGTGAAGAAAAAAACAAGGGAGGTGCTGTCAGCCATACAGACAAATGAGTTTGAAAAATGTTTCCAAGATTGGAATTGCACCCATTTAACAAATGTATTAAGTGTAATGGAGAATACTTTGAAGGTGATAAAGTTGTTTTGTAAAAAAATTAAATACATAGCTAAATTGTTTTTGTGTGTGTTGAGCGGGGGGGGGGGGGGGGGAAGCTACTCTTTCAAATTCACAATTGATGATCTGTTTCACAGTAAAGCACATTTCCTTGTTTTGATTGCTGATCCTGATGTCTCCATTTTCTCTTCCCACAGGTGTAATCAGTTTGATTTCTGTGTATTTCATCTGGAGAAGTCCATGTGTTTAGTAACGTTTATGTTGTTGAAAAAAGTATTTGCTATAAGAAGTCTTTGGTCATATAAAATTCTGTCATGTGAGCTCCAGCTTCATTCCTAACACCAAACCCATATATTCCAATTACTATCCATTCCTCTTTGTTACTAACATTTACATTTCGATTGCTAATAATTATCAAGCAATCTTGACTACATGTTGAATCAATTTCAAATGGAATAAGTTGATATATTTCTTTAATTTTGGTTTTAGTGCTTGGTGCATAAATGGGAATAATAGTTGTTTTGACTGGATTTCCTTGTAGATGTATAAATTTTATCCTATTAAACACAGCATTCATTCAAGATAGTTCTTCAAATGTCCATTTTTATGACAGTTTTCATGGTAAGCAATATAAATCTCTTAATTCAAAATAGCCAATATCAGTCCAGATCAGCTCACTAATGACTAAGATATTGGTCTGTTTCCATCCCATTTTGTTTTGGAGAACTTCCAATTTTCATAGATTCATATTTCATATATTCCAACTTCCAATTATTAATACATACTTTCAGCTGTTTCTTCTCAATTTGAGTTGTAGCCCATCAGCAAAGAAGTTCCTGAAAGCTTTATTCCATCCACATAATTATGGTTCACTCTACTTTGAGAAAGCAGCTTTTTCTTAGTCATCTTTTGAGTGCCTTCCAGCCTGAGTGGCTTGTCTATATCTGGCATTGTTTTGCTGATTTTTATAAGGTTTCACTTGCTAATTCGTCATAAGTGGACAGCCTATTCATTCTTCATAGTCTGATACTAGTCTGGATGCTGGGCTGAAACCTGATCACAGTGGTGCCTGTGATATTTGAATATCAGTAACACAGCTTTCAGCATGGAAGCAACGTTGCAAGACACCACAGTGTAACAAAGTGACAGGCACGGGATGGGACTTTTGCTGTAGTTTTGTATAATTTTATTTTCCTTTGGAGACCTTTTGTTAAGCAATTAAAATACATTCTTTATAAAATCTGAATTGGTTCTAAACTGGACACTTTTTATAGGGAGGTTGCCTGTTGTTGGTAATTAAATAATCAAGCTAGGTTTGAAGCAAGGACACCTTATTAGAACGGATGGGAGAAGTTCTTATCTCTAATGTTTTGTTTTGTTTCCCAGATTTTACTGAAAACCTTATGAATAGCAATGGAACATTGTTAGATGCTGAAAATGTCATGAATAGCAGTGGCATATTCTGACAGGTTGGAAGGGACAATGTAATTGACAAAGGGCTGGATGCTCAAAGTAGAATCAACCATCATGATGTGGATGGAGTAAGGCTTTCTGGACCTTCATAACTACTGAAAGACTACTGACCTTACATAGGTATATACAATTGTTATTTTAGCAAGCAGATAGCCTAGGAATATATTGGAGTAATTTACTGTCAGTTAACTTAGATCAGGGTTACCCTTGCCTCTGTGATGAGTAGTTTAGCTGGCTGAATCAATGTCATTTAATTCTGAGAAAATTTAGGAGTTTGTATTTCTCATATATTATCCCCACATTTTTATGTAATAATCACTATAGCATCTATAATTTTGTAACTTTATGTTTTTGTAATTAGTTTTGTCTTCTTAAAAATATAAGCAGTAAATTAGGTGTGCTTATTTCAGTTTGTTTTATACTTAATATCAGTGATTTAAAGCAGCTGCTTTCTTATTCACAATTGCCCAAAGGTGGAAACAACCTAAGTGTTCATCAGCAGATGAATGAATAAACAAAATGTGGCATATATGTACAGTGGAATATTACTGAACCATAAGAAGAAATGAAGTTGTACATGCTACAATATGGATAAATGGTGATAGTCTTATGCTTAGCAAAGATGCCCAAAACAAAGCATTATACGGTCCAATTTATATGAAATATCTACAAGAGTCAAATGCACAGAGCTGGAAATTTATTAGTGGTTACCAGGGTCTGGAAGAGGAGGTAAAATAGAGACTTATATTTAAAAGGGACTAAGTTGATTTTTGATAATGAAAACCTTTTAGAAACAGATTTGATGATGGTGTGTGACATGGTTAATAGATTTTTAAAAATAAATTTATTGGGGCTCGTACTTTTATCACAATTGTACATTTGTTGCCCTCAGCATTCTCAAAACATTTGCTTTCTACTTGAGCCTTCCTCTCTGCTCCCCTCTTCCTCATGAACCCTTGTTTCTGGTTCCTATCTCCACCAGTGTACATCCTCTGGTCTGGCTGGATTTGTAAGAATTGGGATCATGATAGTGGCTGGGGGGTGGGTGGAGGGGTAGGGGCGGCGAAGGGGGGAGGAAGCATTTAAGAACTAGAGGAAAGTTGTGTGTTTCATCATTGCTACACTGCACCCTGACTGGCTTATTTTCTCCCCATGACCCTTCTGTAAGGGGTGTCCAGTTGCCTACAGATGGGCTTTGGGTCCCCAACCTGCACTACCCCTCATTCACAATGGTGTGATTTTTTAATTCTTTGATGCCTGATACCTGATCCCTTTGACACTTCCTGATCACACAGGCTGGTGTGCTTCTTCCATGTGGACTTTGTTGCTTCTGAGCTAGATGGCCACTTGTTTACAACATGGTAAATATAATTAATGCCACTCAATTGTAGAAAAAATGATTAAAATGGCAAGTTTGTTATGTTTATTTTTTCATAACGATTTTAAATAAATATCTGCACTTTGTAACAAAAGGATTGTCTTAACCTCTTTAGTGAATTATTGACTACAACACTTTTTTAGAAGGAACCTGCTTTAGAGATGATAATTGTTATAGGATCACCTCAAAAGTGGTCAACCCAGTTTTTCTCTTTCAAACAATTTTATTAGGTCTGAATCCAGACATCATTCCATACTTCAAGCAGTGTTAAACCATCACTACCACAATCAGGTTCTTTCTTCTTGTAGTCCTTGATGTCAGCTGCTGCTAGCCCCTACACTTCATCTGCTGTACCCCCAGGAACCTTTATTTTAGTTATTGTCTCTATGATTCACCCATCCTGGGGGTTCATTTTCATAGGAAAATACATAATAGACATTCAAGAAGGCTACCAACAAGCACAAATATTTACTATGCATCACATATACAATTAAGAACCAAGAGTTTTCAGGGCAGGGCCCTCTGTCACATGACTTATATGGATAGCAATATGCAAATCCTGGACTTCTGCATGTTTCAGGCAAAGGAACAGAAAAAGGAAAAGTGCTATGCAGGAATGGGCAGGAAGAGCAGTGAACTAACTTTTAAGGTCTATTCTTTTCCTTACAAACAAAAATCATCAGCATAAACCAAATCCATTGTTGTTGAGTTGATTTTGACTTAGGGAGACCCACTGTGTAACTGAGTAGATCTGCTTCATAGAGTTTTCTTGGCTGTCGGCGTCACGGAAGCAAATTGCTAGACCTTTCTTCTGTGTTGCCACTTGGTGGATTCAAATCACCAAGCACAAATTGTTAGAGTCCAAGATTTTTGTTAAAGTCTTTTGTTGTTGTTGCTATTGTTCAATACATTGGAAATGAATGTATAGACAAAGATTTAAGAAACAAGAAAACGTTGATGTGTAATTGATTCAACACTATTGAATTAGGATATTGTGAAGGTAGAAAATATTACCCTGGTATTATGAAAAATTGGAAATTGCAACCAAAATAAGGTAAAATTCTTAACAATTAAGAAACTTCATATGACACTTTCCATGACTTTTATTAAACTAGATATCTTCAACTGACTGTTCACATGTACAACATAAATTAAGAGCGTTCCTTTGACTGGTCCTCATGTTAAATATTTTCCCCAGCTCTTTTCTCAGCTTCTTAAGGAGGCAGGCCACCATACCCATCACTTGAAAGAGTTTGTGAATCATTCCATCGTCATCTATTTGCTAGCAACCCTCTCCCCACCTTGTACTTCTGCACACGAAGACTTTGTGTTCTAGGAATACTGCATCAGAAAGTATTAAGCGGCACATAGAAGGTAAGTATGTTAGACAAAGACTGATATAGCATTAAATATATATGTGTGTATATATATACACACACACATCTGTATATACTCAATTCATTAGAAGGGGAGTACAATTTCTGTATTCCAAAAGTTGCCAAAAATGCCTTCATTTATCAGTAAAGGAAGTTAGAGATTAATTCTCCCAAATTATTAAACAGTAGAAAAATTTTTTTGAAAGTCACTCATCCAATGTATCCTAGAAAATTGGAGAGGCATGATCGGTTCCACCTACTTTCATCAAATAATGCACCTGTTGAAGTGTGGAGAGAAAAAGCAACTTCCAAAAAGAAGTATGTTATTAAGTGGTACACTTACTCGTTCTTAAGGTTGGGCGCATGTTTTCTAAACTAAATCTAAAAAGTAGAATGTGAAATCATTCTCATCCCTTCAAGGGCTATCCACTGGTTCTTGAATTAAAAATCTGTAACAAAGTAAAATGAACTCTGCACACACTTCCTCCAGAACAGGGCAGGGGTGTGTGTGTGTGTGTGAGTCACTAAAATGTCTCCAGAGAGGATACAGAAAGCGGCTTCAACAATTTCAACTGTCTGTTGCAGATTCATCAAAAATCATGCTTTGGTTTTAAACACTCCCCCTCTACTTCTGCTTTTTAACAGCTAAAGAAACACTAGTATTGACATATTTTTTTGACAGTATACAATCACATAAACTTAACTATACTGGCAGGGGGCATGGGAGCCTTGTCTCTGTTGAGTATATGTGGTAAGTACAGGGCATTGGACATTATTGCAAACATGAATTTTAATTTTTCATCTTTAGTTTGATTTAGACATTGCTTTTAATACAATGTCAACAGCAGCTGTGCAGAAAGGGCTCCGGAGAGAGTTTCCTAACAGTAAATACCCGCTGCTCGTCTTCGGCTCTGAGGGCTCTGGGGCAGTCGTTATTGCTTAATCAAGGACATTCTCTAGACTTTTCTGTGTGAGTAGAGAACCCTTCTCACTTTTGACCACCTTCCAGTCATGGGTCAGCTTTCCAGCAGTATCAGGGTGATGGGCTTCTATTTGAAGCAGTCATCTCTGAGATCATTTTGGCCCCAGCAAGCAAGAAAAGAGTCTTTGGATAGTGGTGAGTTAGTTATCTTGGGCAACCCGCTCTTCTTTCACATTTTGAAATGAAGATGGAGAGATCATTGGAAGACAGAGAAGAGCCATCTGTGGGCAACTCGGGTTGTAATCTGCCACGATTCTATTTCCCTGCAGTACCAAGAAGTCTCAGAATATATTGCTCTCCACCAATCATAACCCTGGCTGCATAGTTGTCAAAACTGTTTGTACACAGTTAGATGAAGATTAGTTTGTTGTGTAGTATATCAGGAGCATGTTTTACTTGCAGCAATATTTGTCTACTTTGCTGAAAGAGTTTTGTATCTACCTTAAGTATTGAGTATTCGATATTCACTTGAGCCTCTCCTCCAGGGTCTAGAGACCATGATTTTTAAACTCGTGTGTTCTGAGTTCATCCCATTTTGTTACCTTTGTCTTTTAAGGTAACCTGATGAAAAAGGAAGAGGTTGCTGACCTTAGGAGGGGTTTTAAGGATGTTGGTAACTAATCTAAGCCAGAGTTTGCTTAGTGGATTTTATTCCCTGCAACATCATTGGCACCCTTTGTGGTTAGGAGGGCTATCTAGAAGTTACTAGGTTTACTCTACCTGTCCACTCCCCTCTTCACCCCTACACAAGGATTTGTTTGTATTTTTACTTCAGCAACTCCCGATCTGGAGTCCTTGTGAAGGTTTAGTTGGGTGTATGGGCTCTGATTGTGTACTTATTCCCTTCATTTCTACCCAGTCCATCCCCGAGGAGACATGTGAGGGTCAGGAGGGAGCAGGACAGGGGTTCCAGAATGAAGTAAGAGGTCACCTCACTTTTATCACGGGGATGTGATGTTTGGGGCCTTTTGGAGGAGAGGTCATGGGCAGAGTTTGTGATGTCAAAAGTGTAAAGATTTGGAGCTCAGTGGAATTAACCTAGCATAAAGCAGTTAAACTTGTCCTCTTTAATGAGATTAAATATATAATAACCAACAAGTTAAACATATGCCTGGTGTGTGAAAGGCCCTAGGATTTGAATATATGTACAATTTTCAAATTACTGTGTTATGACTTGACATGTTATATTAATTCTCTGTTGCTTATTTTTTTAAAACTATATATTTTCATGGCTCTAGAAAAATTGTTTACAACTTGCCTCTCCAAAAAATGGGAGGCACACTCACATGAAGGCTTTGATTACCTGTAGCTGGCACTGCTTTAGGGAAATTTTTTTACTTGTTGAATGTCTTTTATTCTTTGATGAGTTGCTGTTGTTGTCCCACGTTACTTGAGCCAGCATGTGGGCTTAGTCTGATGTATCAACTGGTTTTCACTCCTTGTCCCTAGTTGTTAGTGAGTGTGTACATAGTAACTTGTGAGTGTGCGGTACACAACATGCCCTTCTGATTCTATGTCCAGTTTCAATACTTAATATTTAGTGCTCACCTGGCATTTCTTTGCAACCATTTTTTTCCCTTTTTTGTACCTCATCACCTAACAGAGATGAATCATCTGATATTATAGCTACAAAATCAGGATAAAACGTATGCTTCATACAAGTGTGGAGTGCATCCTTTGGTCCCTGAGGTCCTTGTGCACCAAACATCCTAAGTATAGGGACAGAGAACAGTGACACCAGAGTAGCTGCGGAGGAATAATAGCAGAAGAGCCAGAGCCTGGAAGAATGTTGGACTCACCAGCACTCAGAAGGAATTAATCTGAGCACCTTTTGGCAAGTGTTTTCTTGTGCAGTGAGGTGCCTCTAGGCACTTAATTGGTGGCGTTAGGTTTGCTAGACCCTGGAGCTAGAACTGAATGCCCTTGGGTTGAGGTTTATGATTGAGTGAGTACCTTTTGGACATTTGTAATATTGCTGGAGCAATGCAGCAGCCAGACTAAGAGGCTAAGGGGCAGAGGGGCGTGGGGGGAGGGAGACAGGCTTGACTCCAGGCATGACAAAGAAGAGGGCATTCTGACAGAACAACTGGAACAACTGCATTCTAAGAATTTCTCACTTAAATTTTAACCTATTAACTTTCCTAATAAACCCCACAATGATGAGCATGTTCTGTGTGTTCTGTGTGGCCATTGCAATGACTTTTCTAACCTAGCTGAGAACTAGAGAGTGCTGTATGAGGGATAGTGGTGTCAGAATTGCTAAGAAGGTTGGAGACTTGATTGTGGTGGTAAGTAGATAAAAAGCATGATGCACTGAAAGTTTTCTCCACTTCAATTTTATAGGGATATAACTGGTAAATAGTTGTAAATGGGTTGGCATATTATGGCATGTGTGCAAATTTGTGGACAGTTAGTGAGGTCTTGAACACCTGTAAGGTCACCTGGATGTCTACCACTTCCTTTCCTTTTCTTCTTGTGTTCGTGGATTCATAAAGTACGTATGAGAATGTGTTTTGCATGTCTACTGGATGTTGGTGCCTTTCACACCCCCTGCCAAACTCTTGTGCACATATGTTTTATGTAACTTCCTTAAGGAGGCTAATTTGCATGGTTTAAAATCAGGAAAAGTGGGTGTCAGGGCTGTACCCTCTCACCATACTTATGCAATTTGTGTGCTGAGCAAGTAATCAGAGAAGCTGGGTTACACAAAGAAAAATACAGCATTAGGATTGGAGGAAGGCTTATTAGCAACCTGTGGTGTGCAGATGACACAAACTTGGTTGCACAAAGTGAGGAGGACTTGAAGCACTTGCTCATGAAGATCAAGGATTGCAATCAGTAATAAGTTCAGATTACAACTCAAGGTACAGAAGACAAAAATCCTCACAATTGGACCAGTAGGAACAGCATGATAAATGGAGAAAAGATTGAATTCAAGAATTTCATCTTCCTTAGATGCACAATCAATGCTGGCCGCACAAGATCTTGAGAAATAAGATTACTTTTCTGTCCACCACGTTCATTCTTTCCAGTTTTGTTTCTGTGTTTAGGTAGTGCTTTTGTTGTAGTGTTTGTTAGTTGCTTATAGGTTGATTCTACTCATCATGACCCCACGTAGGTAGAATAGAAGTACGAGGAGCTACCCCCCCTAAAAAAATGGATTTTTTTCAAAGCTATGTATTTAAATTTTTATACAAAACAAGCTTATCACCTTCAAAGTACTCTCCCATTACACTTCATTATTTGTCAAATCTGCGATTCCATTCTTGAAACATTTTTCACTCATCTTCTGGATGGTTCCTTCGATTTTTTTCACCTCTCCCGTGATCATCGAAATCGCTATCCTTTCATATTCCTCTTCAGTCACGGAAACAAAAAGAAGTCACACAGAGCAAGGTCAGGTGTGTAAGGTGAGTGGGGCAAGAGAGGCATTGCTGTTTTTTGCCAAAACTGGTGCACTGAGATGGCTGCATGAGCAGGTGCATTGTTGTGGTGACAAAACCAGTCCCTCACCTGCCACACGTCAGGCCTTTTTGTCTCTCACTGTTATGAAATCTTTTCAGGACTTCTAAATAGAAAGCTTGATTAGTAGTCTGACTTGGTGGAATGAACCCCAAATGCACTATCCCGTTCACGTGAAAAACAAAAACAAATGCTCATTGTCTTGCCCTGTGATTTCATTTGATGAGTTTTTTTTTGGTGAGGTGACGATGGCATCTTCCACTGACTTCATTGATAGTTGCTCTCTGGGTTGTCAGCAGAGCACCTTGTCTCATCACCAGCAAGGACCTTGGAAAAAAGTCTGGATCGATTCAGAGCTGTTCCTGCAAACAATGGCGTTTTCCCATCCAACACTTTTTCTTGGTCCGTCTGAACCCGGGGCACAAATCTTACAGCAGCCCTTCTCATTCTCTCCATGGAGCTCCAAGAAAGTCCAGGTAATGTCCCCATTTCTTCCATGGTCCATCGTCGCCAGGCTTTGAGCACAAGTGCGCAAGTCTTGTAAACATTTTTGTCCATTCGAGAAGTTGACGGGTGTCCAGTATATGGTTTGTCATCAATCCATATTTTGCCTATTTGAAACGAGAGAACCACTCGTACATGTGAGTTTTTAAAATGGTGTTTACCTTTTAAGCTGTGTTCAGCATCACAACAGTTTCTGCAGCATTTTTTCCAAGCAGGAAACAAAATTTCACAGCCACAGGCTGTTCTTTTGAATCAGCCATCACAAAAAATGAGGTTCGAATGAAACTACTTTTACAAAAAATTCACTGTGACCTGAGAGAACTTTCCCAGGCAACACCATTGGGTACATAGACTTGCAGCGAGTTTCTGGATGCTCGCCTAGTAGGAAAAATGTGTACGATGAAAGCTCCGCCCAGCGGAGCAGAGCTTTTTCTGTCTTTGGTGGGGGTGGGGGCGGGGAAGGGGTGGTTACCCCCTCCTATCCTCCATAGTGTTTTCAATACTGTGACCTTTGTTAGCACATCAAGAGGCCTATTATTTTGGTACCTTATGTGGGTTTGAACATAAAACCTTTTGATGGGTAGTCCAGTGCCTAAATATTTGCTCCACTGAAAAGACATGTTTAATTAGTTATTCTCTAGTAGATAAATATATCTCTTAATATCTTGTTTTCTAAATGAGCAAAAGGACAGTATTCTAAGATATAGCAAGTTGTTGAATTTGAATTAATTATTTCAAAGACAAAATAACCCTTCCTCACCCGAGTTTCCAGAAAAAAAGAGGTCTTTCTTTCCCTCCCCAGTAGAAAACCAAATGCCTCATAAAATGGAACTGCTTGTGCTTGGATTGAAAATAGCCTGAAATGCACAGAGAAGTCCCCTTCAGTTCTTTACTGTTTTCACTTGCCGAGTCTCATTTTTTTAAGTGTTTCGGGTGTGTCTGAGATCTCTACTAGGTCTATTAATTTCATCCATCCCCAACTTAATTCACTCTTAATAGTGGGTCACTTTATTCCCTACTGAATCTCAGATTAGTTTCTCTTACATGCTAATGCAGAAAGCTAACATTTAGAAGTGTGTGTTTGAGAATAAGCAGAGCCCCTTTTTCCCATTCTTTTGACTGTCATATTTGATCAGCATTTTTATATAATATAATAACCATTTCTTCCCATCTACTGTATCATTCCTTTAAATTAATTTTATTATTGGAAGTAATTTTTTTACTCAAGAAATAATTCAAATCTATCACTTTTCCAATATGAGTCACTGAGAGGTATCCACACAGTCACATGACTAAAAAAATTAAGCTACTAAGAGTGAATTAAATAAAAAATATATCAAATTTTTATAGAACCTCATTTTAAATGTAGTAAAACCCACACTAAATTTAGCAAATAATAATTGCACTCTTAAATATTAAAAAAATAGAAATAATCGAGAAAATAATTCACATTCCTTTTCATTGTGTAGTTTATTCCATCTGATGTTGAAGTGTGTCCTATAAGTATAAAACGTCAGCCGATCAGAATGTGTAATACATTTTTAATTAATGTATGGCACAGTTTGTGACTGGTGGCTAACTTAAAGCCTGGTGGTTTCAACAGTGCCCTAGCAGAAGGGTTTGGTGACCTGATTCTGTAAAGATTAACCCAAACTAAAATTCATTGCTGTCATATCAATTCTGATTAATATCGAGTCTGTAAGAGTATAAATTATCTGTAGGGTTCTTTTAAAGCTCTTCATAAAATTATATTTATTAAAAATTAATATAGGCTCTTTGTATCGGGAGTTATGCTGTTGTTTTTAAACATATGTTTTTCATTGTGAATTTTGTAGGGGGTTTACATGTTAGAGCATCAGCTTTGCATTCAACAGTTCAAACCTCTCAACAGTCCTCACCCCTGTATTTTAATATTTCCCCATCCTCATTTTTCTTTGGTTTTTATGGATCTTTATCCTCCCTTTCACCCAACCCAATACCTGCCAACCTTCTTGGCATTTGCTTCATCTTCATTCCCTTTCTTTCCCCTTAAGAAAGTAAAAAATCTGTTCCTTTTGGTGTGCAAACTTTGCCTTTGTTTTTATCCTTATGCCCTTGAGGCTTATATTCTTATTATATGGTCTCATGCAGTATTTGCTTTTTGGAATTGAGTAACTTCACTTGGCTTAGGGTGGTAGTTACATAATTTGGTGTCAACTTGTGAAGGGGTAGAGTCTAGCTTGTCAACCAGGTTGCAACTTGATCTCATTGGGAGGTACCACCCAGATAAATAGCTCCCTGGAGGCCAGATACACTCACTCCCTGAGAGACTGTACTGACAATGAGCCTGATGCAGCCAGAGCCCTAGAGTTGGTGGAGCCATGTGGAGACCCATGCCAGCATTGTAATGCTTCTGCTGCCACTGGATCCACAAGACTTTCCATCCATTGGCCTGTGATCTTCCTGCATTTGGCATCATTACATGTGTTTTGTGCATCTGAAGATGAATTTATAGATTGGTATCAGACATTTGGGCTAATATCTGACTTATGGTCTTGGTCTGGACTGGGATATTTTCTCAGTATTCAATTGCTCTTGTATATTAAGCTCTTTCTTGAAAATGTTTTGGGAATGATGATGGCAACAAATGTTCAAATGTGTTTAACATAGTGGATTTATGTATGGATTGTGATAAGAGTTGTATGAGTCCCAAATAAAATGATTTAAAAAAAAAGCTTTTTCTTATACACATATGAGTGTCTATAAATTTGTTTCTCTAGTATACCTGGCCTAGCACACCTACTGTTCTTCGAGACCATGCATCTCATGAGCTATTTGGTGGTAATATTACTGTTTTTTAGTGATGTATTGTATACCATTTTATATTTATACCGAATTTTCTTTAGCCATTGTTCAATTGATGGACATTTGGGCTATTTTCAAATGCTTGCTATTATGAACAGTGCTGCGATGAACATAGGAGAGCATATATCTGTCTGCGCTATGATTTTTACTTCTTCAGGAATATAGCAAGTAGAGGTATTGCTAGTTCATGTGGGATTTCTATTCACAGATGTTTGAAGTAGTGACATATCACTTTACAAAATGGTTGTACATATTTACAGCTCTACCAGCAGTGTTTGAGTGTTTCTATTTCTCTGCACCCTCTCCAGTGTGTTTTCTCTCTCTCTCTCTCTCTCTTTAAATTAGCCTCTCATTGTCAGTGTAAGGTTACAGCTCATTGTTGTTTTGATTTGCATCTCTATAGCAAATGCTCATAAGCATTTTTTCATCTTTCTTAGGTATTTGGATGTAATTTCTGGTGAACCGTCTATTCATTTCTTTTGCTCAATTTTAATTTCAATTATTTGACTTTTTTTCTACCTTACTGAAGTATTCTATTTTTCAGTAGATTTTAGAGACTAGTCTCTTGTCTGTTGTGTGAGGGCTAAGTATTTTTTTTCCCCAGTTTGCGGGTTTTCTTTTCACTCTTTTTATGCACTTAAATGTCTTATTTCCAGTAGGTCCCAAGCATATATTTTGTCTTCTACACAGTTGTACTTTGGTGGTGGCTTTTATGTTGGGGGCTCATAGAACTCTTTTCACAATCCATACGCACATCCATTGTGTCAAGCATAGTTGTACATTTGTAGCCACCATCATTCTCAGAACATTTTCCCTCTACTTGAGCCCTTGGTATCAACTCAATTTTTCCCCTTCCCTCACCCATGATCCCTCGACAATTTAGAAATTATTATTTTTTCATGTCTTATATTGTCTGCTGTCTCCCTTTACCCACTTTTCTGCTGTCCGTCTCCCAGGGAGGAGGCTATGTGTAGATCATTGTGATCCGTTCTCCCTTTCTTCCCCAGCTTCCTCCCAGCCTCCTGGCATTGCTACTCTCATTATTGATCCTGGGGGGAAGGAGGTTATCTGTCCTAGATTCCCTATGTTTCCAACTCTTATCTGTATTATCTGTATGAGTGTACATCCTCTGGTCTAGCCGGATTTATAAGGTAGAATTGGGATCATGATAGTAGGCGGGGAGGAAGAGTCAAAGAACTGGAGGAAAGTTGTATGTTTCATCAATGCTACACATCAGGCTTTTTTTTTTTTTTTGTCTCACACTGATTTGCAACCTTTCCGGAACCTCTAAATAGAGAGTCTGACCTGCTGGAATGAACTCCAGATGCACTATCCCACTTACATAAGAACAAAACAAATGAATATTTTCTTACTCTTTGATTGCATTTGAGGAGCTTTTGGGGGGCGAGGTATTGATGGCATCTTCCACTGGCTTGATTGATGTTTACTTCCAGAGTCATAAAAATAGCACTATGTCTCATCACCAGCAATGACCTTGGAAAAAATCTGGGTTGCTTCAAAGCTGTTCTTTAAAAAAAATGGCATGTTTCCACTTGACGCTCTTTGTCCTGGTCAGTAAGAACCTGGGGCACAAATTTCACCACAGCTCTTCTCATTCCCCAAGTCTTCTGTTAAAATTCACTGAGCCAAGCTACAAGATAGACTCGATAACTTCCCTATTTCTTCAGTGGTCCATCGTCTTTGTCAGTCTTCATGCATTTTGTCAACATTTTTTGCCCATTTGAGAAATTGATGGACATCCAGAATGAAGTTTGACATCAATTGATATTTTGGCCTTTTAAAAAAGTGATATTTTTAATTCATCATTTTATTGGGGGTTATTTCAATCTTTTTTGAAATGAGAAAACCACTTGAGTGTTTCAAGTAGCAGTCTTTATAAGCTGTGTTCAACATCACAACAGTTTCTGCTATATTTTTTGAGGGCAGGAAACAAAGTTCCACAGCCACATGCTGTTTTTTTAAATCGGCTATCACAAAAACTGAGGTTCAGCGAAACTGCTTTTATGATCAATGTGTCCCGAGAGAACCTTCTCAGATGACGCCACTGGTGCACTAACTCATAGCAAGTTGCTGGATGTTCACCTAGCAGGTAAATTGCATATTACAAAAACTCTACCCTGCAGAGCTTTTTTTCCAATTTTGGGGGGGGACCCCTTGTATATCATTGCTGATGACAGACGGAGTTTGGCTGAAAGCAAAGAATACTAGAGAGATGTTTACTTGTGTTTTATTGACTATGCCGAGCATTTGACAGTGTAGATTACAAACTTTGTGGATCATAACAAACTTTGTGGATCGTAACAATCCATGGATAATCTTGAAAGGAATGGGAGTTTCAGGATGCTTGATTGTGCTCATGTGAAATTTGTACATAGACCAAGAGGCAGTTGTACTAACTGAAAAGGGGAATATTGCATGACTTAAAATCAGGAAAGCCGTACGTTAGGGTTGCATCTTTTCACCATAGTGATTCAGTCTGTATGCTGAACAAATTATTTGAGAAGCTGGAATATATGAAGATGAACGTGGCAAAAGGATTGGAGGAAAGCTTATTAAAAAACTTTTGATACGCAGATGACAGAACCTTGCTTGCTGAAAGTGAGGAGAACTTGAAACACTTGCTGATGAAGATCAAGGATTGCAGCCTTTAGCATGGATTACAACTCAATGTCAAGAAGACCTCACGACTGGACCAATAGGTAACATCATTGTCAATGGAGAAATGATTGAAATTTTTTGAAGCCATCTCATTTCCACAATCCATGTTCGTGGAAGTAGCTGTCAAGAGATCAAAAGATGCGTTGCCTTAGGTAAATCTGCTCCACAAGACCTGTTTAGAATATTGAAAATGTAGGATGATACGATGAGAACTAAGGTGTGCCTGACCCAAGCCAGGGAATTTTTAACTCCCTCATATGCATGCAAAAATTGCACAATGAATATGGAAGACCAAAGAAGAATTTAGTTGTTGTGGTGGATAGGAATATTCAAAGTAGTTGGAATGCCGAAAGAACAAACAAGTCTGTCTCTCCTTAGAGGCGAGAGTGGTAAGACTTTGTCTAAAATACTTTGGACATGTTATAGGGAGACAATAGTCCCTGAAGAAGGATGCCATGTTTGGTAAAGAAGAGGGCAGTGAAAGAGAGGAAGACTCTAAGCAAAATGGATTGACACAGTGGCTACAACGATGGGCTCAAACATAGGGACAATTGTGGGGATGGCACCTGAGGTAGGTAGTTTATTGTGCCGGACCAGGCTGAAGCTGCCTTAGCCAGTTCCCTGCTTCAGTTGGCAAGGCTCACTTACTGCAAGACATCCCCAAGGAGAAGCCACATGAACATACCGTGATGCAGCCTGGGTGCTGGAGCAGCCGTGTGGAGACCCCTGATAGTGCTGACATGCTTACACATTCACCGACTGGGTTTTTCTCCTGCAGTCGGCATCGGCGTGTCTGTTTTGTGAGATGGAAGAGGACTTTGTGTATTGGTGTCGGATATATGGGTTATGGGTTAATGTTGGACTTGTGGGCTTGGGCAGCACTGGGTTGGGATGTTTTCTTGATGCACACTTAACCTTTATATAAAACTCTCTCTTATACATGAGTTTCTGTGGATTTGTTTCTCTACCCAGACTAACACAGTGCTGGACCAGCTGGAGTTTCAATCCATTGTACCTGGGTTCACTATGCGTTGGAGTAGACTTGGTGGACCTAAGAATAACAATATATATGCTTCCTTCCTTATGTTTCGTAGTTTGTCTATGCCCTGCAGTAGTGCCCTTAAGTGTCACTATTTTCTTATTGATAATCTGAATAGCTTTGGACTATGTAGGGCAGTGGTTTTCAACCCCTCTCTTACAGAGGTCGCCCGATTTATGACAGTAGCAAAATTACAGTTATGAAGTAGTCATGAAAATAATTTGATGGTTGGGGGGGGGGGGTCACCACAACATGAGGAACTGTATTAAAGGGTTGCGGCCTTAGGAAGGTTGAGAACCATTGATTTAGGTCTTTGATCTAACCTCAGTTCAATTTTGTACATGGGGTGAGGGGTATAGCTCCTGTCTCATTCTTCTTTGCATGGAGATCCAGTTTTGCCATCACCATTTGTTGAGGAGATTTTTCTTTTTCCTATTAATTCTATTTGCCCCTTTGTTAAAGATTAGTTTCCTGTAGGTGATGGATTTCTTTTGAGAGTTTCTATTCTGTTCCACTGGTCTATTTACCTATCCTTGTACCACTACCAGGCTCTTGTGACTCTTCTGGCTGTGTAATAGGTTTCTAGGTCAAATGGCCTCATATTTCGTTCTTCTAAATAAGTTATTCGCTTATTCTGGGTTTCTTCACTCTCCACATTAAATTATTAATTAAAGAATTTATTTAAAGAATGTTTTTATTCTGGTTTAGAATTGCATTATATTTATAGGTTGCTTTGGATAGTATTGACATTTTCACAATAATAAGCGTTCTCCCACTTAATGTCATTCTTTTTTTTTGTTTCTTATAATAATCTTCTATAGTTTTCTTATACAAGTCATATCTTTGTAAAATTATTTTTTAATATTTTATTTTTTCAACAGTTTTATTGGCACAGAATTTACGCATCATACAATTGAATCATTCTAGGGAATCCCCACATCCCATGGTTACATCGCCTACAAGTCTTAGTTCTCTGGTTCAGTTTATTCCTAAGTATTTTGTCTTTCATGATTTTTGTAAATGGTTTATATTTTTAGAATTCTTTTCCAGCATACAGAAATTGTATTGATATTTGGCTTTAATCTGGTATCATACCACATTGATGAATTTTTTGATTTTTTCCATCATTCTTTGTTCTTATTGAACATTTGGGGCTTTCTGCATATAAAATTATATCATCAGCAAGTAGTGAGATTTTTCACTTCTATGGCCATTTGAATTCCTTTGATTTCTTTATTGTCTAAATACTTCCAGCATAATGTTGAATAAGAGTTGTGATAAGGAGTATCTTTGTCTGGTTCTCATTTGCAAGAGGCATGCTTTCAGTTTTTTTCCTTTTAGTGATGTACTAGTCACTTTATTGTCTTGGGAAATGTTTATTGTCTTGGGAAATGATCCTTCTACTCCTGTTTTAGTGAGTTTTTTATTGTTAATGGGTGTGGGATGTTGTCAAATGCCTTTTCTGTGTCAATTCATATGATTATTTGCTGATTCTGCATCTTGTTTATAGAGTGAATTACATAGATTTATTTCTTGTGTTTTTTCTGGTTTTATTTATTGTTAATTTTATTTTAATGATTTATTTATTATTAAAATAATTTATTATTAATTTGGAGTTTATATAGATATCATTCCATAGTTCAATTACATCAAGCAGAATTATACAATTGCTACCGCAGTTTCCAAATATTCTTGTTGTTGTGAACATGCAATGAACATGGGAGAGCATACGTCTGTTTATGATCTGTTTCTTATTTCCTTTGAGTACTCAGTAATGGTACTGCTGGATCATATGGTACTTCAGTTTCCATCTGTTTTAGGTATTGCCCTATTGCCTTCCATAGTTGCTGTACGTATTTACAGCAAAGCAGTAGTGGATAAGTGTTCAGCATTTGTTGTTATTAGTTTTTAAAGTTGGACTACAAATATGGGTGTTAGATGATATCTCATGGTTGTTTTGACTTGCATTTGTCAGTTGCCTAGTGAACGGGAGCATTTTCTCATGTATTTATTAACCATGAGAGTGTCATCCTTTGTGATTTTTCCGCTTAGGTCTTGTGGCCACCTTCTTAGTGGTTATTAGTTTTTCCTTTGTTGTAGGTTTGTAAAATACTGTAGGCTTGTAAAATACTGTAGGCTTGTAAAATACTGTAGGCTTGTAAAATACTGTAGGCTTGTAAAATACTGTAGATTTTAGCATTTAGTCCTTTGTTATGTTGTTACTAAATATCTTTCCCAATCTGTGGGCTCTCTTTTTACTTTTAATAAAGTCTTTCAGTGTACAAATGTGTTTTATTTTCAGCAGGACTCACCCATCTATTTTGTCTTTCATGTAGCGTGTTTTCTTTGTTATTTCTGATAGCCCATGTATTCCCTGCACTAGGGCACTTAGATTTGTCCCAATTTTCTCATTAATGATCCTGATAGTTTTACATATAGGTTTTTGATTCATCCTGAGACTGCTCTTGTGCATGGGGTGAGATATAGATCTTGTTTCGTTCTTCTGTAGGTAGATATCTAGTTTTTCCAGCACCATTTATTAAAGAGGGCATCTGCCTCCCATATAATGCTTATTGGACTTTTGTAAAAAATGTAGATGTTTTACATTTGGGGTTTTCTGTCCCAATCCATTGGTTTGTGTATCTATCATTATATTAGTAAAAGGTTGTTTTGACAACTGTGGCTGTGTAGTACATTTTGAGGTCAGGTAGTGCAAGACCACCTACTTTGTTCTTTTTGTTTTTTCAGTGTTTTATTTATTTATTTATTAAGCATTTTATTAGGGACTCATATACAACTCTTATCACAGTCTATACATACATCAATTGTGTAAAGCACATCTGTACATTCTTTGCCCTCATCATTTTCAAAACATTTGCTCTCCACTTAAGCCCTTTGCATCAGGTCCTCTTTTTTCCCCCCTCCCTCCCTGCTTCCCACTCCATCACGAGTCCTTGATAATTTATAAATTATTATTTTTTCATATCTTGCCCTGTCCGACGTCTCCCTTCACCCCCTTTTCTGTTGTCCGTCCCCCAGGGAGGAGGTCACATGTAGATCGGTTTCCTCTTTCCAACCCACTCTCCCTCTACTATCTCAGTATCGCCACTCACACCCTTGGTCCTGAAGGGATCATCCACCCTGGATTCCCTGTGCCTCCAGCTCCTATCTGCACCAGTGTACAACCTCTGCTCTATCCAGACTTGCAAGGTAGAATTTGGATCATGATAGGGGGGGGGGGGCGGGCGGGCGGGGTGGAGGAAACATTTAGGAACTGGAGGAAAGCTGTGTTCTTCATCGGTGCTACATCGCACCCTAACTGACTCATCTCCCCTAAACCCCTCTGTGAGGGGGTCTCCAGTGGCCAACAAATGGGCTTTGGGTCTCCACTCTGCACTTCCCCCTTCATTCACTATAAGATTTTTTTTTCTGATGATGGCTTATAACTGATCCCTTCGACAACTTGTGATCACACAGGCTGGTAGTGCTTCTTCCATGTGGGCTTTTTTGCTTCTGAGCTAGATGGCCGCTTGTTTACTTTCAAGCCTTTAAGACCCGAGACACTATCTCTTTTGATAGCAAGGCACCATCAGCTTTCTTCACCACTTTTACTTATGCACCCGTTTGTCCTCAGTGATCGTGTCATGGAGGTGTGCACCCAATGATGTTCTTTGATGCCTGATAACTGATCCCTTCGGAACCACATGATCACACAAGCTGGTGTGTTCTTTCTTTCTTTTTTTTTTCTGGTGTGTTCTTTTTGAGTAGTTCTTTGCCTATATTACCTCTCCATATGAACTCACCAATTTTTCCACTTCTATAAAGAATGATGTTGAAATTTGGATCCGGATTGCATTAAATTTGTAGATTTCTTTAGGTAGTATTGATATTTTCACAATATTGAGTCTTTGATCCACGAACATGCGATATTCTTTTGTTTCTATAGATCCCTTATGGTTTCTTTTTCTTTTCTTCTTTATATATAAGAAAGAATTTTTAGCTTTTGGTTTCTTGTAGTAATATTCTATAGTTTCTTTGTACAGGTCTTTTGTTTCTTTGGTTAGGTTTATTCCTAGGTATCTCAACTTTTCTGTGGCTGTTGTGAATGGTATTTCATTGATATTTTTTTTGGTATTTCTATCACTGGTATATAGGAATCCTATATTTCTGCTTGTTAATCTTGTATCCTTCTATCCTACTAAACTCCTCTATTGTTTCTAGCAGTTATATTGTGGACACCTTAGGAATCTGAAAATAGTGAAAGTTTCACTTCTGGTTTGCCCAATCGTATTCCCCTTGATTTCTTGCCGTTATTTTGTGATACTGGCTAGAACTTATAACACAATGTTGAATAAGAGTGGGGGTAAGGAACGTTATTTGTGGGTTCCCTTATTCCAGTGGTTTTCAACCTTTCTAATGCTGCAACCCTTTAATGCAGTTCCTCATGTTGTGGTGACCTCCAACCATAAAATCATTTCCGTTCCTATTTCATACTTTTGCTACTGTTATGAATCATAATGTAAATATCTAATATGCAGGATGTATTGTTACAAATTGAACATACTTAAAGCATAGTGATTAATCACAAAACAATATTTTAATGATATATTGGGAAATATTTATTTCTAATTACAAATAAATGACATTTTTGTCTTGAAGCATGGTGTAGCATGGGTAACAGTCTTCACACCGGGTGGGCCTATCTGCATGTGGGTGGACCTGCCTGCAGATGAATAGAGGAGCAGTGTCTTAGTTCTGAAGACCATCGGAAATACGTGTTTTCCATTGGTCTTAGGTGACCCTTGTGAAAGGGTTGCGACCCATAGGTTGAGAACCGCTGCCTTATTGGGTGGAAATGTTTTCAGCTTTTCTCCCTAGAATGTAATACTGACTATTGGTTTTTCATATATGGCCTTTATTATATTGAGGCTTTTCCATTTTAATCTTATTTTCTTGAGAGCTTTTATTATGAATGGGTGTCGGATATGGTCAATGCCTTTTCTGCTTCAATTGATAAAATCATGTGGTTTTTATCCTTTTTGTTTGTTTTGTGGTGCATTACACTATTTGTTTTACAAATATTGAACCATCCCAAGATCCCTGCTATGAAACCCACTTGGTCATAATGTATTATTTTTTTATTTATTGTTGGATTCTACAATCTTTTGTAATACTGCTCTATTAATCTTTTTATTTCATTAGGGTCTGTTGTGACTTCCCCTGTTTCATCCCGAATTCTAGATATTGTCGTCTGCTCCTTCTTTTCCTCTGTTAAATTTGTAAGCACTTTGTTGATCCTTTTACATTCCCAACTCTTTGTTTATTTTCCGTAGTTTTTTTGTTTTCCGTTTTCCTTTATTTGTGCTTTAATTTTTACAATTTCTTTTTTTTTTTTTTGCTGTTGGAAGGATTATGCTGTTGACTCTGTTCTAATTGTTGGGGGTGTTGTGTTAAGGTGTTGACCATGATTCTGTCTTCTTTTTTCATGTGAGCATGAATTGTGATTAAGTGAACTTTCATAACTGCTTTTGCTTTATTCTATAGGTTTTGATATGTTGTTACCATTCTTATTAGTTTATTTATTGAGTTTTTTACCTGTTCATCTATCTTTCTTTGAGAATGGTGTATTGTAATCACCTACTATATTTGTTGAACTGGTAATATCTCTTTTCATCTTTTTGAAGATTTGGTTTATGAATTTCCAAGGTTTTTCTTTGAGTGTATATATGTTTATATGGTTATCAGTTTTTGATCTTTTGACCCCTTGAGCATTATGTCATGTTTATTTTTGGCTCTCATTATATTGTGTACCTTGAGTTCTAGTTTGTCAGAGATTAATATTGCAACCAACCCCTTTTTATGATTGCTCTTAGCTTGGTACATTTTTTGCCATCCTTTGACTCTCAGTTTATTTTTATTTGTGAGTTTGAGATGTATATTTTGAAGGAAGCAGATTGATGAGTCTTGTTGTCTAATCTCATCTGCTACTCGTCTTTTGATTGCTGTATTTAGTCCATTGACATTCATTGTAATTAAATCTAAAAGTAGATTAGTTGCTGTCATCTTGTTTTATATATTAATTTCTTCCCTTTTTATAGGGTGTGTGTGTGTGTGTGTGTGTGTGTGTGTGTATGTTAGGAGTTTACACTTGTCTTCATTTCTCCACAACATCTGTAATGTTTTCAATGGTTTCGTTTCTAGTGTTACACCCTGTGATTGAGTGCTGTGGTTGGTGGTTTTCTGCCCATAAAGAACTGGAAAATATTTTTCATAATGCTGGTTTTATTTTTAAAAATTCTCTAAACATTTCCTTGTTTGAGAAAACTTTTGTTTTTCCTTCAAATTTGATGGAAAGCTTTGCTGGATAAAGGATCCTTGAATTACCGTTTTTGTCTTTCTACTTTCAGATGATGTTTTTTCGCTGTTTTACTTCCTGCAGGCTCTCTCAGAAGAGGTCTGAGCTTATGTTTATCTGTTTAACTTAATATGTGACTGCTTTTTTCTCTAGCTGCTCTCATGATTCTCACCTTTTCCTTGAAGTTGGATAATTTGATGATTATATGTCTTGCTGTGTTTTTTGGGTGGGGTTTAATCAATTTGTTGTTCTCTTTGCTACATGAATGGTTATTGTCGCTTCCTTTATTATGTCAGTGAAAATTCCCTTACTATTTCAACTGTAGACTTATTTGTTCTTACTGCTCAGGCAGGAATAATATTCTAATAATTAGATTATTATATTGCTTCATGGGATTCTACATCATCCTCAGACTTTCTTCAAATTCTGTCGCTTTTTTATTTGATTGTTTCTCTCATTTGCTGAATTCTGCTAGCCTGTCTTTCAGTTTGCTGATTTGATTTTCCATTTCTTCCATTTTATTGGTCAGATCTTGTACTTAAAATTTTTTTTAAAATTTCTGCTACGTCATTCCTTAACTAATGAATTTCTTTGGATGTGAGGTTTCTAGAAGCTACATTTTTTCCCCATCTGTTTTTAGAATTGATTCCCTAATCTCTTGTAAGGCCCCCAGCATCTTTCTCTTATATTCTGTATCTGAAATTCAAGGGTTTCTTCTACTGTTTATTTCATTGGGTTTGGATAGTCTTATGTTGTTAACTTCTGTTTCTCTTGAGTTTTTGCTTTTCTGTAGCTGTTTTTTTTTCTTCTTTGTGATGACTGGTTGCACAGCATAGTAGTTGAACTGTATGTAGGTGATGTGTAGACTTCTGGGTTGTGTAGGGAGTGAAGGGGTTGGCTCCTTAGGTTAGAGGAAGATCAGATAAATGCTTGAAATCCTGTTGTGTGTATATGAGGAGGGAGTGAAAATTCAGTGGGTAGGAGAAATAAAATATAAGTGCTTGGGAGTAGGTTTTAAATGGTGGTATTACTCATAAGAAGCCTTCCTATTCATTGTACTAATTTTTGATGAATTGGTCAAGAGCGTTATGAAAGATGTGTTGTTACTTGGCACATTATAAGAAAATATGTGTTACTGAGGTGCTGGAAGCACAGTCTTGAGGTAATGGTGGTTGAGATAGGTGAGGGTTATATTAAGAAATCTACCAGAGTCACTTACTAACCCTGTATATTACACAGGGAGAGCACAGCCCTTCTGTTTCTTTGTTGATAACACAAGTCTATTTTATGGTTGGTTTCTATACTACCCAGTACTATCTGCTCTTGTGTGTGGTCCCATGGTGGAAATAGACTATTACAGTGGGGGCCGAAGGGGCGGGGACTTCCAATCTGGAAGAAGTCCTGCTATGGGCCTAAGTCCCTTGTTCACCAGACACATAGAAAGTGGACAGGGGAAGCTGCCAAGAGACACAGGAATGCTGTGTTCCAGTACCATTGGGAAAAAGAATTTTCTGGTTTTCTTCCTTAAAAGAAGATACTTACAAGTCTAATATACTCTTGTAGCCACCAGTGGGTCCAATTTGTGTTCCTGTCTTACCAGAGCTGGATCCCTTTCGAGTTAGCTGGGAGTTTATATCTGATGGCCATTAGAGTTGCACCCTTGCAAGTAAGGGGGAAAAGGGGATTCAGTAAGGAAGTATAATTATGAAAGCTCTGTTCAGCTGGCTGTGGTAAACTCCTTCATTCAGGGCTGCCAGTGTTCCATGCCAGGGTGCATGGCCATGAGCTTCACTTGGGAGATGGTCTGGGTTGGGATACTCCTTGCATTTTCAGTCGCAGAGTGAGTGGAGAAGGGAAGAGGATGCCACTCCCCGTCACACTGACCCTGCTAAGGTAATGGAGAGACTTCAGAGAGCTAGGTCTAAAATAATCCTGGAATATTTGATAGTCTAGATCCTGCACCTAAATACCCAGAATTGGCCTCCACACCTGTCGATCTCTGAGCCACTGCAAGGGGAGTTGTAAACAGGGAATCTAGCTCAGTACCATCTTCTGGGCCCTCTTGATTGTTTTTTTAATGTTGAGTCTTCTTTACATACTGGATATGAATTCCACTTGAGCATGGTGTATTGTTTTGATGTTGTTGATATATTGTTTGATTATATTGAGAATTCCTTATGTTACAGTTTTTGAAGAAACTGGGTAAAAGTGTTGAATTTTATTTTTTCCTCTCTTTTCATCTGTCCACTGATTGCCATAAATTGTCTTTGGATGACTGCTTTTGCTATATCCCCAAAATTTTGCTATGTTTTTGAAATTTCACTCTAATTTGTTTCAAGGAATTTAAAATCTTATCTTCTACTCCATTTATTACTTAGCCATTTTTTAAGTAGTGTGTTATTCGATTTCATTGCAATAGATCTTTCACTGTTCTTCCATTACTGGTTTTGAATTTTATAGCATTGGGGTTTGAGAAAATGGATTGTAGAATCTTAATATTTTAAAACTTATTAATACTCGTTTTGTGACCTATTTATATTTGGTCTATTCTAGAGAATGTTCTGGGTGCACTGGAAAAGAATGTATATGATGTTCTTGGTTGCTGTGCTTTGCATATATCTAGGAAGTTGAGCTGATTGATTGTATTGTTTAGTTCTATATTTTTATTGACTTTATTTCCTGATGATATATTTTTCATTGAGAGCGGTATAATGAAGGCTCCTAGGACTGTGCTCTATTGTCCATGTCTCTTATCAACTCTAAGAGTTTGATTAATTCATTTTGAGTGTCTTTCATTGCAGGTGTATGTTTTTATTATTGTTATGTTATCTTGTTCTGTATTTCCTTTAACATGAGGTTAGCAGGGCACATCACTTGGGTGCATTTCGATTTCCTCAATGAAAATTGCAGAAACCATTTACATTAAATTCCTACTATTTATGCTGACTTTTATCCATTTAATGAGATAAATATATATTCAAATTATTTTTCTTCTCTTTTATTTCTTTTTTTTTTTTTAAAAAAAAGTCTATTTTTGCTTTATTTTTTTAAAACATTTTATTAGGGACTCATACAACTCTTATCACAGTCCATACATACATCAATTGTATAAAGCATATCTGTACATTCTTTGCCCTCATCATTTTCAAAGCATTTGCTCTCCACTTAAGCCCTTTGCATCAAGTCCTCTTTTTGCCCCTCCCTCCCCGCTTCCTCCTCCCTCATGAGCCCTTGATAATTTATAAATTATTATTTTGTCATTATCTTGCCCTGTCCGGCATCTCCCTTCACTCTCTTTTCTGTTGTCCGTCCCCCAGGGAGGAGGTCACATGTAGATCCTTGTAATCAGCTCCCTCTTTCCAACCCACTCACCCTCTACCCTCCCCGTATCGCCCCTCACACCCCTGGTCCTGAAGGTATCATCTGCCCTGGATTCCCTGTGCCTCCAGCTCTTCTAACTCTTATAATCTAGAAATTCTCTATGTGGTCTATCTATCTCTATTGATAAGCATCAATTTGACACAAACAGAAATTAAATGTTAATAAATTGGTTTCATTTATAAAAGCATTATTTCTGTCATAAATATTGGTTTCACTTATAAAAGCACTATTTTAGTCAAACATATAAGGATCGTCAAAAAGCTCTTAGAAAGTAAACTTCAAATGTAAAGAAAACAGTGGAGTGGAGATTGTCAGATGGACAATATGTTGAACCCAATATCACAGTGTTGTTTACTGGTAAGTATTATATATTTTTAATAAATATATATTATCACATAGTTTCATTTAGGTTAATAATGTTAAATTATGCTGTTTTTAAGTATATAAGTTTTTTTTAAAGAAAATGTGTGGTTTCATTCACATGTCCATTTGACACAAGTCTATAGCGATAGCTACATAAGAAATATCTCTAAACATAGTGTTAATCATTATGAGTGCATATTTTTGTGTCTTATGGTTTCTTTTTTTCCTTGAAATCTATTTTATTGGAGATTAATATTTTCACTAATTTTTTGGTGGGGGGGTTGTTTCCATTGATTTAGTAAAATTTTTCTATTTTTTGGTTTTTAGTTTATTTTTGTCTTTGTGTCTCAGGTATATTTCTTGTAGTAATATATTGATGGGTCTTCTTATCCAGTTTGCCTTGACTGGTGTATTTTAATCTGTGAGCAGTCAGTCTCATTATTGATACATGTGGGCTTGTTTGCTCTGTGATTTCTTCTTTGCTGACTTTTCTTTTCTAAGCTGTTTTGAGTACTGTTTTTATATGTTGATTTTAGGGGCATTTTCTTGTTTGTTGCTCTCAAGTTTGTCTGTGGCTATTATTGATTCTTTGTTGAAAGTATTCCCTTTAGTAAATTTTGTAATGCTGGTCTGGTTTTTATAAATTCCATTAATGTCTCTTTTTCTGAAAGTACCTTTTTTTCTCCCTTATAGTTGAGGAATAATTTTTCTGGATATTAGATTCTAGGTTGGCAGTTGTTTTCTTTCAGGATGTTATATTTGTTATTCCATTGTCTTCTTGCCTGTATCATTTCTGCTTAGAAATCCAAGCTTATTCTTACTGGTTTTCCTATACAGGCTACTTCTTTTTCTCCTAGCTCCTCTGAAGATTCTCTTCTTGTCTTTGACTACTATATACCTACCACAAGTTTGACTACTATATACTATAGTGTTTTTCTTTTCAATTCTATCAGTTTAGTGTTCTCTCGGTTTCCTCAATATTTATTTTCTCTTATTTTATGTGTTAGGGAGATTTTCATTCATGATTTTTTATATTATTGTCTATGCTGAGTTTTTTCTTGCTCGGAAATCTCAATGATACACAAGTTGTTCGTTTTCATATTGCCCCACATAAGTCTTTGGTTTACGTCATTACGTTGCTGTTTTTGTTGATTCTTTCTCTTTGCCAGTTGTAGTTGAGGGAATTGCCTTCAAACTCATTAATTTGCTTTCCAATTTGATCTCATTACTTTGTTCCTTTACCACATTGTCTAATTCTGTTATATTATTATTTATCTTTTGGAGTTTTATTTGGTGTAGGGTATCTGCCTTTGTTCCTCTGTTGTTCTCGTGAACATTTCCTTTATACATTGAAAGAAATTGAACATCAGTCTTATAAATCTATTTCGGGAAACTCCAAGATCTTTATTTAAAAATATTCCTTTGGATACTGGTGTTGTCAAGTTGTTTTGCCTATTTTGCTTGCTCGCTTTTTTTTTTTTTGCGTGTGTGTTTGCTGTTATTGACTGCTACTTTTGTGGCATGTGTTGCAGCTGTTAGTATTGTGAGGGTTGCTAAGCTCTTTTGTGAGTGGTTGGTTTTGCCTTGTAGGGTGTTGTGATAGGGGCTTCTTTGCTGGTGTGTAGGGGTGGCTGGGGGCTTCCTTGCTGTGCTGTGGGCATAAATGGGGGTGTCCTTGTCAACCTTCAAGGGAAGCTGAGACTTCCTTGCTGGGCGTTAATGGCGTTAGATAGCACAGATAGAACTTCACTGCAGGCCATCCTACTGTACAGGGCTATTATACAGTACTGACATGCCCATAGGCCACACACACTCCCACTGCTCTGGCCCAAGTAAGGCATGGTTCTGCACATAGAAGTGAAAATGTGGTGTTACTATAGTGTGATCTATCCAAGAAATACCAGGAAGAAATTTAGTTTTGAGCTATATTTTTTAAATCATAATTAGCATTATCTTATATTTGTGTCTAGGACCCATCTGTCAGTTTGTCATATTGTGGTGGCTTGTGTGTTGCTTTGTGTGGTTATGATGTTGGAAGTTACACCATAGTTATTTAAAATACCAGCTAGGTACTTGGTGAGGATCAGGACCATAGTGTTAGGGGACACTAAGATGAGCTTTCATAATATAGTTCATGTTACATGTTACTTTGGTGAGTAGTGACTATGGTCTTAAAAGCTCCTGAGCTGCCATACAAGGTTCAACTACTGGTCTTTCCCCATCCAAAGGAAAGATGAGTAGTGTAAATTGAAAGACATATGGAAACAATTAGTCCAGTGGACAAATAGAACACACAAGCACCAGTTTCCACAACCATGAGACCAGAAGAACAAGAAAGTCTCTGACTACCACTGCTACATGTTATGAAAGGAATCACATTAAGAAGGTCCTGGATAGAACTGGAGAAAAATGTGGGAGAAAATTTAAAAATCGTGTAAGAGGTCAGATTTACTGGTCAGATAGATTGGTAGAGCCCTTAGCACTATGGTTCTCATTCAACGAAACTGAACTCATCCCCATGTTAGAATAATCCACCACTTACAGTCAAAAGGGTAGCAGTTACTCAAAGACAAAATTCAGAGGATTTGGAAATAGAAACAGGAAACACTGGGAAAAAGTGGGATAAGTAAATGTATATTGAGGTCTGCAATACATGAGTTGAAACAAATCTGTTTGAATTATTGAATGTAAAACTAATAATCTGTTGTATAAACATTCACCTTGGTAAACTGAGGTCTTGGAAGAGTGTGTTTGGCCCTATTGCTACACTCACAACCGCAGGCATGGAAAACTAGCCCTATTTTGAGAAAGATCTCCATTGCTCCGAAATAGAAATATTTTCAAATTCCACATTCTCCAGATGGAAAATGTGGCCCCATATCCCCCAGCAATAGCCCACCAGTAAGGGGCAGTTGTAAAGGAGCTACCATAATTAATAAATCATTCCTGTGTCTAGCTACTTAGCTATGCCTGAGGGTTATCTGTAGATAAGAGCAATCAGGATCTATTCCTTGACCTTGCCACAAAATGTAGGAAACCCTGATCTGCTGTCCTCTTCTGATAAGGATCATAGATTGCTCCCCTGGGGCAGGCTCAGGGGCATTCAAGATCAACTAGCATTAGGTCAAGATGATGATCCACTTTATTGCTTATTTATTATAATACTCGCTTATGATATTACCCATTGGCTATGTAATATACTTGCAGTATGATGTGTCTGCCTTTTTGATAGATCTGTAAGCCCATCCATTGGAAAATACACTCACTCTCTTGGTCCTGACATAGGACAAAGAGCCCCTGTGCCCCACTGTCTGTATATCTGTATTTATAATTTTCATCATTTTCCACTATTGCAAAGTCACTTTTGAGGATCTATTTAAGTGTTGGGGACCCTGTACCCTGACACTGTTCTATAAACCTTGACCTAATTTAATATATATATATATATATTTAAAGAATAAAATATCTGCAAGGTCATTCATTGTGGAGTGAACTCAATGGAGCTCCCAGACTTAGACAAACTTGGCAAAAAGAACTGACACCCTATTTACAAAAGCTGATCTGTGTTAGACTGTCTCATTGGAAGCCCGATGGTACAGTTCTGGTCTGTCCTACAAGGTCATTATGGGTAAAAATTGACTGGTTGGCAATGAGTATGGGTAACTGACACAGTTCAGGCTTTGAAGAACAGGTCTTAGAATAATAGTTCTTAAGTGTTTTAATAGTCATGGGGATTCTATTTTTGAGCTAGAGCATCAGGAACTTGGAAAAAGGATCTCACCTATATGAGTTCTTTCATACAGACATCCAAGTCCATTGGGTAAAAAACAAGAGCATGTTTCCATCTTTCAATTAAATAAAAAAACAAATTGCTTCATATTGACACTCTTATAACTGTAGTTCCCAACTTTTTTTCTAGGTGTGGCTAAAGTTTCCCAATACTTGTTAACTGTTGACCACCCTATTCCAGTATGACCTCATACTAACACATAACGCCTTCCTTTTCAGAAATATAAAAACTATTTCCAAATAAGGCCACTTCATTTGTTCCTTGTTCACAATTACCAATATGTACTCTGGGGTTGGCACAGTGCAATCTGTGTATTAACCAATTAAATTCCTTCTAAAAACTTGCTGCCATGGAGTTGATTCCAACTCAGAGAATTGTCCCTGTGAGTTGGCTAGACTGTAATTCTTTACTGGATTAGAAAGCCTCATCCTTTCACCATCAAAATACATACTAAAAAATTCTACATGAAGGTGTGTTCCCTAATAACTCTAGGAGGTTTAAGCACAAATATATGAGGAGGCCTCAAAAACTTCATACAAAAAATATCATTGAAAAATACTGGAGGTAGCATCCAGTGATGGGATCTCCATATGTGGTTCTCACAGATGCAGCTTCTGGAGCATGCTGTGTACCCTGGGGATGCAGAATTCAGTGTCCCAGTGCTCTACAGCACCTAACCTGGGTTCCCAGGATACCCCAGATGGCCTAAGTCAATTCTTCCCACTAAAGACCCTACCCCACCTAATGTTTCCAAGAGCATCCTCAATCTGTTTTCCCCCTACCCTCAACAGACATGCACCTATTTTCCCCACAAACGTGAACCAGTCCCTTAGCCCACTTCTGAGCTGCCTCAGACACACATATAACTTGAGGACTTAAGCCGGAAAACACATTGTGTGAGAAAGCAGAAGACAGCTGTGCTAAGAGCAGTGTACTGTTGGTTGGTGGACAAACAAGATCTTGTTATATTAATGCCCTGAATGCCGTAATAAGAGATGTATTATTCCAGCAATCCTGTGACAGCCATTCTGTTACACTTTCCTTGTTGCTTGGGTATATTTGGTTTTCTATCAGAGGTGTGTCACCATTCAGGAGTCACCCTCTTGAAGCTGTGCTATTTGTTTCCCTGGTTTTCAATAGATGAGCTTAGGCTCATCTAAGCATTGAGCCTCTAGGGAAAGAAAACATAACATGGGTTTTGGAGGAGGAACAATATACTGTATATAGTCAGGTATAAGCTGAGTTTTTCAGCATGTTTTTAATGCAGTCTTTGTGGTAAAATTAGGTGCTTCAGCTGAAATACGGGTCGGCTTATAGTCGAGTATATATGGTAGGTGGTGGGGGGTGGGGAGGAAGATAAAAAGGAGATGATGTCAAGAAGCCCAGAAAGGAAAAGTATGTTTAGAAACTGATTGTGAAAGTAACTATATAATTTTATTTGACATGCTTGAACTATGGAATGATATGACATATATATTAATTCCCAAGTTACAGTAAATTTAAAAAAAGGGCAAAGATCTGGAAATGAGTTCTGGGCCTGAATTAACCCCTAGCTCCAACTTAAGCACAATCAGTTCTTACACCATGGCCCTACTTGATACTCATCTGCATGAAATGATCAATGCAGATAAGGATGCCACAGCAAAGTGTGGTGAAGAAAGCAGATGGTGCCCGGCTATAAATCATAATAGTATCTGTGGTCTTAATGGCTTGTATTCAAACAAGCAGTCATCTAAGTGAGGAGTCAACTAAGCCCACACAGATGAAGCTCACCAGTTTGTGTGATCCAAAGATGACAATTACAAAATTCAAATATGGTGAAGAGAAAAGCATCAGAGCTAAAATTATGAACACCCAGTTTATATAAGTTTATGGAGGATGGTGGGAGCCCAAAACCCGTCTTTCAGACTATCTAGTCAGATCGAGCCATTGGCAGATGTGCTCTAGCTAAGGCAAGAGTCCCGAATAGCCCTACTATTAGGCAGACCATTGTAATCTTGATTATACTGGATCAAATCTATACTTGACCCATTGTCCTCCCTATAGACATGACCTTAATTTGTTCTGGGTGCAAGTTATAGCATATAATTCCTTCCATGGTTTTTTGAATATTGATGGGTGCCTTCTAGCTCTCATGAATTATTTGTATTTTTTTCTTTATATACTAAGATGATTTTCTCCTTACAACCTTAATATAATTTGTTTTTCACTGATTTCTGTTGGTTTTCCCAGCAGTGAAGCACAGGAGTGGGTATATAATGATAACAACTGATACAAGTTGTTACAGAAAATGCAGGGATAGGGGATGGTCTATAGGGAATGAAAGGGCTTCAGGAATAAATAATGAAGGCGGGACAGAGAAGGAAGCACTAGAACTGATTGTGAAAGCACAGTTCATTTTAAAGTCAATTTAACCATGGAGATGGGGAATGCTCTAAGGTAGATGTGATGTTGATTGTATAATTCCCCTTGATATGACTGAATGATTGAACTTTTCAATTGTATATGTAAATTATGTGCCAAACTGTTGACAAAAAGAATGAGCTATATGAATCAAAGCTAGAAATAACAAAAATAATATTCCATTTAAATAATTAGAGTTTCTACACAGCTTTTTTGGAGCCCCCTTTTATAACAACCTTAATAAAAGGCATACCTTAATGATATTGAGTTTGATTGTAGATCACCATACTAAAGTAAACATCACAAAAAAGCAAGTCATATGGATTTTTTTTCTTTTCTAGTATGTGTAACAATTATGTTTATACTCCACTGTATCCCATCAATTACACAATGGCATTATGGAAAAGTCTAAAATAGTGAGAATTACAAAAATGAATCAAAGACACAAAATAAGCACGTTCAGTTGAAAAATGGGGCTAATAGATTTGTTTGACTCAGGATTGTCGCAAACCTTAAATTTACATTAAAAATAAATAAAACAAAGAGAGTGCAATAAATGGAGAAGCATTAAATTAAGGTATACCTGTACCTAGGAACTCAAATGTTGTTTTGCACATATAATGATGTCAACAAACAGCCAATTGTGACAGTGACACAATTGCTCTTGACTTTAAATTTCATCATTGGCCTTCCAACTCAAAATTGAGCCATACTCTTAGAATGTTTTGTCAAGTAAAAAAATCTCTCCATAAATTTCAGTAACTGAAAATTTTTTAACATTTAAAAGTCAAATAACAGCTAACACTCTTCTTGGAGAGCAGAGAGGGCAAGCAGTCCTTTTGAAACAAGAGTATACAAAGCCTAAAACCTTTCAGACAGCTTTTACTAATGTGTCTATCAAAATATGATTCTTCTACATCCAACAGTTTCTTAGTGCTGCTGTCACTAATTACCACAAAAATAGTTGTCTAAAAGAAATGTATTTTTACAGTCCTGGAGGTGAGGAATTTAAATGAGCTGGCAAGGCTGCATTCCTTCTGATGATAGGAAATAATTCATTAGCCCCAGGGCCCTTCAGTAGATCATCAAAGCTAGCAGCCACATAGTGCTTCAAGCCGCACTCTCTCTGGTACTGTTACCATTACCTCCTTTCTCTGACACTGATCCCCTACCTTCATCTCCTTAGACTACCCTTGTGATTATACTGGGTACCCCTAGATAATCTTAAATGATCTTTCCATCACAAAATCCTTAATGTAATCACATCTTTCAAGGTGACATAGTCACAACTTTGCAGATTAGGACCTTGCCAATTTGGGGGACATTATTTAGTGTGTCAAACTTATCACTGTATATTAACTGAATAGGAGTATTGTTAAAAGGTATCATTATTAACTTTACAAAAGCAAGAAACCTTCAATTGTAGAATCAATTTCAATTCCATAAGGTGAGTCCATGTGTTACAGAGTAAAACTGCTGAATAAGGGTTTATTGTCTGTAATCTTTATAGGAAAGATCCCTGTAAGCAGAGTGGTTAAGTATTTGGCTGCTACTCAAACCATCAGCAATTTGAACCTACCAGAAGCTCTAAGGTAGAAAGCGGTGGCAGTCTGCTTCTTTAGACTTCAAACCTTAAAAACATAATGGAGCAGAACCCAGTTCAAGATGGCCAACGAATCATATGGTGAGTGAATCCCTCCCCTACAATCATCAGAAAGATATCAAGAAATCCCCATGCCGAAGCCCTCAATGCCCAGCAAAGAAAACCTAAACCTAAACCTATCTGTCACCATTAAGTCCTAAAATGTGCCTAGTTTAACCAAGTAACTGAAATTTTAATTTAAATGACAGAAACGTAAAGAGATGCACAAGACTAGGGGCTATTGTATTGGATAGCTCTACTCTGTGCGGCCACTTGAACAGAGATAATGACCATAAGCTCAGAGCCCATCCTTTAGGGAAGAACTGACTTTGAGACAGACATTAGCATAGAAATTGATGGCACATAATTAATTTTTGATTTGGAGCAAGACAAAGATGGGAACTATGGCAGAGCCCAAGGCTAACACTTCTATGGGCCCAGGTAACTAAGAAGAGAGCAGTTTTAGTCCACAAAGTCATGGGGTTTCTATAGAAACATTGAAGGCTTTGGAGGAAGCGCTTAGCTTTGGACAAGGGCTGGAAGTAGAAATGAGAGTGGGTGTATAGGCAGGTTAGAGCTTGTTTTAGGAACTAGATATCAGAAGAGCCAGCGTATGGATTGGCAAGAGATAGAAGTGATTAAAGAGATTAATCAATTAGTTTGTCTGTACTTTAGGTAATTTTCATCTTTGGAAAGAGGAAGAAAAACTAGATTTGACATTCTTTCTTTTCCTTAGTAGAGGTTGTTGTTGTTGTCAGCTGTTTTCAAGTTGGCCCCTACTCACGGTGACCCCATGAACAATGGAACAAAAAGCTACCTACTTTGTACATCCTCATGATTGGTTGGGGACCAGTCTGTGTAATCTGAAAATCAGATAATGGATCACAACAGTCTTATTCCAAGGTAATTATGGAGTGACAGCTCAGAGTTTTGTTACATTGTGTATGGGCTCACCATGTCCCACAGGAGAATCTACCAGCTAACAACAGAAATAACAAGGGAAGCCTTGGCTTCAACTACGCAATTTGGAATTAAGTAATCCAGAGTTGGTCACTCTGCTTTTCTAGAGCCTAGTCTTCAAGTGATGCGGTCACTGCAATATTGGGTTCAAACGTATGATGATGTGTGTACATAGGACTTGTCATGAATCAGTACCAACTTCATGGCATCTAACTACAAGAACAACAACAACAATATACATGTAGGCAACCAAATTGAGTGGATTTCATCCTATGTATTTAGGAGAAATGTAACATTTCACTTTCATCATATCTAGAACACACTCTATAGCCTTGAGGTGCTAGACAAAATAATAGTGTTATTTATTGTAATTTACAGCAGGACTGCTAAAGCTGTTTATCATTGAAGGGAAATGTCTACTATGTAGGGACTGTGCATGCTAATAGCCTGATAAAACAAGATCAATGAGCTGACCATTATTGTTCCTTCTATAAGGGACAATTAACATCTGTGAGGCCTTTGGGAGATTTTAGAGCAAAGGAGACCAATCAAAGACAAGGCAGCATGTAATAAATTACTAATTGCCTGGCACAGGTAATGACTCAGGCAAGAGGAATCAGAGAAGTGAGGTGACAGCTGGACGTACAGGGAGATGGATTTGTGCTTGACTTTGAAGATGGTACATTCCACACAGGGGGACAGCATGAACTCTGCAGAAACATAACTAGCTCTGCTCAAATAGTTCTACTATAACAGTGCTCCTTTTCATGCAGAGGTCAGATTCTTCAAATAAGTCATTGTGAAGAATTGTGCTTGTGAAGTATCACAAGTAAATGGTGATGATCCTGGCTTTAGGATCTTGAACATTATTTTCTGTTCTCATAGACTTTCACTGGCCTGGTTTATGGGAAGGAGGCACACAAACCAGATTTGGCAGTCTCTTCCCTTTAGCAGAAGAGACACGTCTTGTAGTTATGAAATTAAGCAATGTCCCACTTCAAATACTTTCCACTGAAGAAGGCATGCCCTTTGCTGTGCAGTTGCCAGTCTGGGAAATATCTTACTGGGCATGTTTTGTTTTTGGATTAGATCACATGGAATTCTTCTTCAGCTCTGGCTATTTACACTCAAAATGTACCTACTTTTTCCAAACTGCAGGCTTTGTTCTTTCTTTAAACTACATAATTGCACTTTTTAGTTATACTCCCAATTTTCCTTTAAGAATTGTTTTTTGTAGAGCAGTGTTTAAAGGACAATGAAATGTTAAACAAAATGCTTAGGATCCTTTGGTTTTCTATTTTAATTTCCCTGAGCAGCCATACACACACACACACACACACACACACACACACACACACACAATCATTTTATTGGGGACTCTAACAGCTCTTACTACAATCCATCCATCCATCCATCCATCCATCCATCCATCCATCCATCCATCCATCCATCCATCCACTGTGTCAAGCATCTTTGTACATATATTGCCATCATCAGGTTCAAAACATTTTCTTTCTACTTGAACCCTTGGTATCAGCTTATTTTCGCCTCTCCGCCACCCTCCCTCCCTTATGACCCCTTGATAATTTATAAAATTTTTTTTCATGTCTTACACTGACTGCTCTCTCCCTTCACCCATGTTTCTGCTGTCTGTTCCCCAGGAGGGGATTATATGTTGATCATTGTGATAGATTCCCTCTTACTCCCTCCACCTTCCCCTTCCCCTCCTGGTATTGCTACTGTCATTTTTGGTCCTGAGGGGTTTATCTGTCCTAGATTCCCTGTGTTGAGAGGTCTTATCTGTACTAGTGTACAGGCTCTGGTCTAGCCAGATTTGTAACGTAGAATTGGGATTATGATTAAAGATTAGTATTAAAGAGCTAGAAAAAAGTTGAATGTTTTGTCAGTGCTATATTGCACCCTGACTGACTTGTCTCTTTTTTGTGACCCATCTATAAGGGGATCTCCAATTGACCACAATTGGGCTTTAGTGTCTACTCCGCCCTTGCCCCTCATTCACATCAATATGAATTTTTGTTCTGGGTCTTTGATGCCTGATACTTAATGCCATCAACACCTCTTGATCACACAGCCTGGTGTACTTCTACCATGTGGGCTTTGTTGCTTCTCAGCTAGATGGCCACTTGTTTATCTTCAAGCCTTTAAGATGCCAGACACTATATATCTTTTGATAGGTGGGCACCATCAGCTTTCTTCACCACATTTGCTTATGCACCCATTTTGTCTTCAGTGATCGTGTCGTGTCAGGGAAGGTGAAAAATCACAGAATGCTGGGTTATTAGAACAAAGTGTTCTTGCATTGAGGTAGTACTTGATTAGAGGTCCAGTGGTTGTCTGCTGCCTTAATACTTACCATATAAATATATGTACATAGGTCTATTTCCCTATCATTATACATAAATATATTTACATTTGTACATGCCTGTATGTAGACCTCTATTTCCTTTTACTTTCCTCTTGTCCCACTATCATGCTCAACCTTCATTTGGGTTTCAGTAATTCCTCTTGGCTACATTGCCCTTGATCTAGCTCCAGCAGGCATCCTATGCCCTCCTTACCATTGATTTTAGATCACTTGTGTTCCCTTGTCTCTGGGATTGTTGGCACCCCCTTTTTCTTCCCCTACTTCCCCCTCTCCTCCAGATTGTTTATCCCACTTATTTTATCTAGATAGATATGCAGAAACAATAATAAGCACAAAAACAATACAAGGCAAAAGAAAACAAAACAATAGCAACAAAAAAGGAAATACTTATAAGTCGTTCCAGGTCTGTTTGTTGACCTCTATGAGTGTTTTCTGGTGGAGGCTGATATGGCGCCATGCCCTGGCCCCAAAGTCTATTTTCTATATTCCTTGGGGACTTCATTGCTTTGCTCCCCTTGCTGCTCTATTGCACAAGTATTTAGTGTTTTGCCCAAGGGTGGTGGGGTCAGATGGGGTACAAATCTTCAGTGTTGTCCCCCATAGTGTTATGGGTTAGTGAGGGACCCATAATTTTATATTTTTACTATTTTTACAGGGAAATATACATTGATATTTTACTTGTTTGACTCCAGTGTGTCCCTTCTGTGTGGTGACACAGTAGTGATTCAGTAGGAGAATTTTACCTTCCATGCATGAAACCTGGGATTGAGTCCCTGGCCAGTGCATCTCATACACAGTCATTAGTGGAAGTCAGTGGAAGCTTGAAGGTTGCCTGTCAGTGGAAGTTTGAAGGTTGGCTATGATGTGGAATAGGTTTCAGAAGAGCTTCTAGACTAAAACGGACTAACAATAAAGACGTGGGAATCCAGTAAACCTGGTCACTTTTAGGATTTTGAGTTTTGCTCTACATTCCCATTTTGCCCAAGACCTTTAATGTGATCCATTTCTGAGCTTTTGATAGTGATAGGCAGGCAATCTAGTTCTTCTGCTTTTAGGATAATGGAAACTGATGCTTATGTAGTCAATTAGTTCATTGGAGTAATTATTTCCATATGTCTTATGATCCCAATTACTCATCTTTCCTCTAGATGGGAAGAGCAAATGATCTAAGTTTGCAAATTAGCCCAATGGATCACAGTGATCTCTGGTTCACAATGGTCTTATCAACCAAGAGTCATTGGGATGGTGCTGTACTGAACAATGTTTTTGTTCCATTGCTTTGAGGACCAACTTAATGGTTGCTAACAAAAGCAAATGCTACTTTTTGTTGTGTCATTGGTTGCAAGATGAGTCCAAGGAAGCGGCATATATATGTAAATATAAATACTTTTATGCTTTCAAGTTCACCACATTGTGACTTCAGAATAAAATATTTAAAGATTTTAACTATAAAATAAAAGTTACACAAAATTAACCTCCTGGACCAAATTGGAAAATTCCAGAAGTGTACTTATTGAACTCTTTTGGGAACCCTGGCTGCTAACTGCAAGGGCAGTAGGTGAAACTCCCAAGGAGAAACATGAGGTTTTCTACTTCTGTCAAGAGTTACAGTCTCAGAAACCTCACAAAGGCAGTTTTACCTTGCCCTATATGGTTGCTAAGAATCCACATTCACTGGTGACAGTGAATTTGTTTGTTTTGGATTTTGATATGTTAAGGCATGCTTTCTATGACTTGTCCATCAGGGGACAACATCTCATGCCCTGTTAAATTTCTGGGAATGTGTTCAGGAAGCCCTTAAGCACTTTTCTGGAGCTGCTATGGCATTAGAAAACTTATGCGCCCAAGTCGTTGAAATCAGTGCCTGGTCCAGCTACTGACTGTGAGAGCAGATCTCCAAATGCTGTGATACTCCTGATGTTAGCCTATTTTAACATCGCATGCCTGTCCAGCACTTTGCTGAACTTGGGGTTGACTAAGAGCCTTCTTAAAATTGGGTTGATTTTAGCTTGAGGATATATTTTATTTTCTTTCTCAGCTTCTGGATGGCACATATTCCAACTAGTATGATACAAGTCTTCCAGTGCAGTAAAGGATCCAATCTGTGTTCCGTAGGTAAATAAATAAATAGAGTAGAACTCTTTAGGACTGCCAGACTGACCTTTTCCAATAGCAACAAACCCTGAAAAGTAGTAAGAGTTTAAGGCCTTAAGTTAAAAGGGGAAGAGACTGAGATTCTTCAGTTATGGAATTAACAAATTCTAGACTATTTCGTGCTTTCTTCTCATACATTAATTTTTAATAAGGACAGATACCAGGACAGATTTGTGGGGATGTGTTTAGGAAGCCCTTAAGCACTTTTCTAAAGCTGTTGCCAGGACAGATTAGGACCATTTCTTTTTATTGGGTGGAATGCATTTTGTTGCTTAAATCCCACCCTAAAATGCATTGGCATCAAGTTAATTCCAGTTCATTGCTTAGATAATAATGAAATAATTTTTGTAAGTCTGGATTCTAGGTCTCTGGTATATTTACAAAGATTTCTACTTAATGCCTTCTTTGTTTCTCAGAGGTGCTTAGAATATTATCTTATAAGGGAATCAAGGAGAATAAATGGAAATAAAAATATTTCTATTATATAATCAATGCTGCTTCAAATTTTTTTCAAGGAAGATGTGGACTTGAATAGACGACTCCTAGGATTTTTTTTTGAGACAGTACAGTAATATTCCATGTCTACTCACTAACAATAGTAACGGTACTGTGGCGGGTTGGAGAACTGCAAAGGGAGAAGCCAAGCCTGATATTCTGAGATCTCTTGGCAAGTCTGTGCTCTAATCCTGTTGTCTTGTGCTACAGTTGCATCATCACATTGGTTCATGATTCGAATTTGAATTCAAATTTCTTTAAATTTTCTCTATTAAAACATATGCATATTGTTGAATATAAAAATCAAGATCAATTCCATTCTTTCAGTTTTTTCATATTATTTTATTATTTTTAAATCATTTTATTGGGGGCTCATACAACTCTTATCACAATCCATACATACATCAAATGTATAAAGCACATTTGTACATTAGTTACCTTCATCACTCTCAAAATATTCGCTCTCCACGTAAGCCCCTGGCATCAGCTCCTCATTTTCCCCTCTCCCTCCCCACTTTCCCCTTCCTCCCTTCTCCCTCATGAACCACTGATAATTTATAAACGATTATTTTGTTATATCTTACACTGTCCGACATCTCTTTTCACCCACTTTTCTGTTGTCCATCCCCCAGAAAGGAGGTTATATATAGATCCTTATAATCAGTTCCCCCTCTCTGCCCCACTCTCCCGCCACTCTCTGGTATCACCACTCTCACCACTGGTCCTGAAGGGATCATCCACCCTGGATTCCCTGTGTTTCCAGTTCCTATCTGTACCAGTGTACATCCTCTGGTCTAGCCAGATTTGTAAGGTAGAAATGGGGTCATTGTAGTGGGTAGGAAGAAAGCATTTAGGAACTAGAGGCATGTTGTACGTTTCATCATTGCTACACTGCACCCTGACTGGCTCGTCTCTTCACTGCAACTCTTCCGTAAGGGGATGTCCAGTTGCCTACAGATGAGCTTTGGGTCCCCACTCTGCACTCCCCCTCATTCACAATGATATGATTTTTTGTTCTTTGATGCCTGATACCTACCTCATCCCTTTGACACCTCATGATCACACAGGCTGGTGTGCTTCTTCGGTGTGGGCTTTGTTCCTTCTGAGCTAGATGGCCACTTCTTTACCTTCAAGCCTTTAAGACTCCAGATGCTATATCTTTTGATAGCCGGGCACCATCAGCTTTCTTCACCATATTTGCTTATGCACCCACTTTGTCTTCAGCGATCGTGTCGGGAAGGTGAGCATCATGGAATGCCAGTTTAATGCAGTTAGTCTTGCATTGAGGGTGTACTTGAGAGGAGGCCCAGTGTCCATCTGCTACCTTAATACTAAACCTAAAAATATATGCACATAGATCTATTTCCCCATCCTCATATATAAATATATTTACATGTGTATATGCCCTTATTTAGACCTCTATAAATGCCCTTTCCCTCCTAGCTCTTTCCTCTATTTCCCTTTACTTTACTCTTCTCCCACTATCATGCTCAGCCTTCATTTGGGTTATAGTAATTCCTCTCGGTTACATTACCCTTGAGCATGCCCTACCAGGCCTCCCACACCCTCCTCACCACCGATTTGGATCACTTGTTGTTCCCTTGTCTCTGGGTTTGTTAACACCACTTCCTTTCTCCCCACCTCTCCCTCTCCCATGTCATCCCCCGAACTGTAGATCCTATTGTTTTCTCCTCCAGATTGTTCATCCAGCCTATTTTATTTAGACAGACCTGCAGAGAAAATAACATGCACAAAAACAAGACAGAACAACCAAGCAACAAAAGAAAACAAGACAATAGCAGTAACTAAAAGCCAATGACACACACAAAAAACTAAACCCAACCCAACAACAAAAAAAAATAGAAAAGCCTGTAGTTATTCAAAGACTTTTTGTTGGCCTTTAGACGTGTTTTTCTGTAGAGTCTGATGGGATGCCAAGACCTAGCCCCAAAGTCTGTTTTTGGCATTTCCTGGGGACTTTGTTGCTCAATTCCCCTAAAATCAAGATCAATTCTGATGATCTTGTTGCTCCTATTCAGTCCCTATGGTAATGATAAAGGTAAGTTATTCATGAATAAAAATGGCATAGAACCTCAAACCTGTGCTGACGCATAGCAATCCAATAGGACAGGGTAGAACTGTCCCAAGGGTTTCTGAGACTGTAATTCTTTATGGGAGTAGAACGCAGGCAACCATAAGACATTTAAAATTGCAGAAAATTTGAAAGGGAAAGTCACTTGGCCTGGAACATGTCTGGAGACAGAGAGAGGACCTGTGATTTAGTAATGACTAAAAGGGAAGTATATATGAAGCCCTAAGTTCATTCAGGACCTGAGGCAGTTTCTCCTAAAGGCTGTTCAGAGCCTCTTAGTTCCTGAATCACATCAGATATATAAAAGACTTTGAGAAACATCACATTCCTCATCTTCATGGACACTGAGCCCTGTTGTTGCTAGTAGATCTTGAGTTGGTTCCCAAGGACAGACATGAAGTGCTGCCCAGTCATGCACGGCCTTCAGGATTGTTGACATATTGGGACCGCTGTATATTTTAAGTACCTTTCAACTGAGGGGTTTCATCTTCCAGCATTTACATGGGACAATGTTCCGTTGTGATCCATAGTGTTTTCCCTGGATAATATTTGAAAGTCAAGCATCAGGACTTTCTCCTTCGTCTGTCTTAGTTGTAGGTACTCTAATTAAACTTGCCCACAATGGCCGATCCAAAGGCGCATTCCTTCCTGAAAAATTAGCAGTGTTAACAGTAATTTTTAACAGTGGTGATCTGCAAGGTCAGCAGTTTGAAACCACCAGCAGCTCCTCATGAGAAAGACTGGGCTTTTTACTCCCATAAATAGTTACAACCTTAGAAACCCACAGGGGGTCATTGTGAGTTGATTCTGCAGCAGTGAGAGTTTTACCCACTACTAAAGAGTCCTGGTCGTGTTGTAGTTTAGGTGTTCACTGTAAGGTGGGCAGTTTAAAACTGCCACTCTGAGGGAGAAGGATGAGATTATCTGTTCCCGCAAAGACTGACCACTTCAGAAACCCTACACAGTTTGCTATAAGTCAGAATTGACGATGTTAGTGGTTTTGGTGTTTGGTTACTTTCTACTATGGATTTATGGAATGGCACATGCCATATTCTGTATTGTCAAAACCATGAATTATATTTTACAACAAATATTTAGGTATTTCTTGCTAAATGCATAATCATATGAGTAGGAAATGGTTAGTAATAATTATATTAAAATGATTGAGTGCTGGGCACTAACTTTTTATTCATTTTTTCTTCCCCCAAACATAATAAAATAGGTACTCTTATTTTCTATAGTTTATTAAGTTTAAAAACAGAGAAATTTGTAGTTCTCCCAAATTTAAACAGCTAATTGTAGCATAAGTGGGATGCGAACCTGGGGGTATTGGCTCCAGAGTCTGTGTTTTCAGCACTGCAGTATTCATCCTCTTGGTGCCCTTCACAGAACACCAGCAGTTCTCTCTTCCTGGTGCGAAAGTAACAGCTACCTCCACACCTCCTACTTGTGCCTCTTGACTACCCATGATAACTTAGGTTCACCAACCAGTTGCTGCCATGTTAACTCTAACTCAATGTGAATGTTGTGTGTGTGTGAGACTAGAACTATATTCCATAGAGTTTTCCATGGTTGGTTTTTTTCCGTAGTGAATTGCCAGGCATTTCTTCTGAGGTATGTTTGAGTGGACTCAGACTGACAATCTCTCAGGTGTTAACTGTGCCATCCAATCACTCCTAACAGTTAGAAATTTCCTTTTTTTTAAAAAAAAAAACAGGGTGTGCAGTGGTAATTACATAATCTGGTGTCAATTTGGAACTTGAGAGAATTAAAAGTGGAGGGGTGGAGTCTAGCTTGTCAATCAATGAGGCCTCTGTGTGGGAATGGCCTTATCCTGAGAATTCTGGGAACTCTTGTATTTCCTCCTTGGAGATGGGAGACACTTTCTCTCTCTGTTCATTCCCTGAGAGATGCTCTACTGACAAGTCACATGGCACTGTGCTGATAGACCCCATGCCCTGGGAACTGGAGGAGCCACGTGGAGACCCCTGCCAACTCTGAGATGCTTCTACTGCCACTGGATCCAGAAGACTTTGCACACACTGGCCTGTGATCTCCCTGTAATCAGCATCATTGCATGTGTTACATGAGTCTGAAGAGGACTTTATAGATTGGTATCAAATATATGGGCTAATATCAGACTTCTGTACTTGATCTGGACTGGACTTGGATGTTTTCCTAATGTACAATTGCTCTTTGATATAAAACTCTCTCTTACACACATATCAGTGTCCATGAATTTGTTTCTCTAGTATACCCAGACTAAAGCATGGGCTGAATCTGGAGCTTTTCTAGGAATGCATATTTAAAAAATAAGGACTAGGAAGGGTGGGGTAGTTGCATAACTTCATGTTATCTTGAAGATATATACAAGTGTAGGGTGGTAGTCAACCTGTCAGTCAGGTCACAGCCTGATGCTGCCTCCTTGTGGGAGTGGCCCTCTCATAAGGAGGGTCCTGGAGAACCTCCCTGTTTCTATGCCTTCACCTTTCTGCTTGCTGGTCACTCTGAGAGCTGTGGAGCCATGCCATGTATCCAACAACCTTGGATCTGGCCTCTGATTTTCCTGCTTTCTGCATTATTGTGTGTGGCTGCATGAGTCTGAAGAGGGACTTATGGACTAATATCGAACTTATGGACTTCAGATATCCTGGGCTGATATACAATTCTTGATGTCAAGCTCCTTTTTACACATATATGAGTGTCACTGGAGTTGTTTCTCTAGTTAACATGACCTAACACAAAGATAGTGAGAAATTTAAGAAAAGGAAAAGGAAAAGCCTAAAAAGGCACAGATAAATTAAAAAATCTTGTATGTGTATGCATTGTTTATTGTATGCATAATTTATTATTACTTCTCTTTGTGTATGCATTACTTACTGAACCTCCACTGCATACATCCAGGCATTCAATCATGGATTTAGAATTTAAACCAACAGTTGCTGAGTGAAAAGAGATAGAGAAAGGCAGGTGTTCTATGCTTAACTTTCTTGAAGTTTTCAGTCAGCCATGATTGCAGCCTTTGTTGCCTGACCCCAGGAGTTTCTCTGAATTTGTCCTGACCCGTGGTTGAGAAAGACCTCCTTATGTGGCAGGCCCCCTGCCTCCTCTTTTTCTCCTGCTCTTCTTGTTCTGACCTCACTCTTCATCCGGCTTTCCAAACCGCAAATCTTAGCACCTGGTTGCTTAGGAGAACTTGCCCTTTTCACCTCTTTCTAAGCTGTGTGCTGCTAAGTGAAAGATCATCAGTTCTTATCTTCTTCCTTCTCTTAAGAAGAGGCAGTCTGCTCCCTGAACATTTATTTACAGCCTTGGGAAGCCGCAGAGCGGTTCTGCATCTCTAGGCTTACTGTGAATCAGGATCCACTCCACAGCATTGGGTTCTAAGTTAATGGAAGCCTGTGGTGGCATGGCACCCAACTCTGGAACTGCATGGCTCTGCTGTCTTTCAGAGTTCTAAAGCTCCTCTCTGTCTTCCCTTTCAGTCTGACTTACTGCCAGAGGCCCTGTCTGTTTGAGGAAAGCTTTCCATTTTAGCTTTTTGGCAAAGATGAAATGACTTTTAGGTCCCCGGCTCAGAGAATAGACAAGTTCTGAACCTTGCCTCTGTCCATTTTGTTTCCTTAGACTTGCCCATTATATGCCTCCAGAGAAATCACCTGTCAAATTTCAGCCACTGCTATTTATGGTTGGAAAAATGCACCTCACAAATGAAACACATTTTTGTATAGATGCAATAATAGGTTCACTATTATCTCATATTTAAGACAGAGATAAACCTGTGATGCAGAGACACCTTCACCTGTGTTTATTTCTATTTATTATTATTATTTTAAGTCATTTTATTGGGGGCTCTTATAATATTACATACATCATTTGTATCAAGCATATTTGTGCGTATCCTTCCATCATCATTTTCATTTCCCAAATATTTTCTACTTGAACCCTTGGTATAAGCTCCTCCTCACAATACTACCTTACCCTATCCTATTTTTATTTTTAATTCATTTAGTCATTCAGCATTTCCTAGGTTTTGTAGAGGGAAAAAGCACACAAGCAGAAAATATAAATCCTGCTGATAGAATCTTATCAATTATGATTAAAGTATATGTACATACAACAAGCTAATTAATTTTATAAGCTTGTATCAGATACATACCAATGGGCATCCAGACAGGTTTCTAAACACAGCACGCACCTTCATTTGTGCAAAAGCAGAAATAAGCAACCTCATAGTTCATATAAGGGTTATTGCATACAATAACTCTTAAATAATTATATAGAGGACACTTTTCATCACTACTTCTGTTTTTCACCCAATCAGTTGATTGACATTTAATGACTATTTCTCTAAGACAAGCTAGGACAGGAAGAGGATGATAATTCCTGCATCTCAGTCTTTCTTAAAGTGTGTGCATCAATCAAGATGAATTAATGATGTAAGATAATATTAGGGATGTGCCCATGGTCCCTGTGTTGGTCTAGCTTAACTAGAGAAACATTTTCACCCACTCATGTGTATAAGAAAACTTTATATCAAAGAATATTTGCATATTAAGAAAACATCCTAGCCCAGTCCAGATCCAGCCCATAAATCCAATATTAGCCCCCTTGTCTGTCACTAGTCCATTAATTCTACAGACTCGCAGAGTGTGTGCAAAGATGTCAAATGCAGGAAGATCACAGGCTAGTGGGTGAAAAGTCTGTGGAAGCATCTCAGCACTCCCTTGGATCTCCACATGTCTCCTCCGGCTCCAGGACTCTGGCTCCATCTGTGTGTCTACATGTAGCTTATCTACAGGAATGTCTCGCAGAGAGAGTAGCAGTGAGAATGTGTCTGGACTCCAGTGAGCTATTCATCTCCGTTATACCTCCAAATGAGGTCATCAAACTGTGACCTGATTGACAGGCTAGACTCCATCCCTTCCTTGAATTGACATATTATGTATGTAGCTGCCACAGTTCCCCAGAGGGCCAGTGTTCTGGGAATGTAGAGGCAGGACAGATCATCGCAGGATGAGGTGGAGTGTGGTGGACTTGGGGCTGAGCTAAGGATTTTAAATGGATCAAATTTAGGTCGATGCATTGAGACAGGACAGGCAGGTGGTGAGAATGCCAAAGAAGTGTGAGAGATGCATTAAATCAATCTACCTAGGTTTGAGGTTGGTTTGGGGGGAAGGTGGTGGTGGTAATGATATTGTTTATCCAGAAAAGAAATCAAGGAAGGTAAGAAAAAAATTTCTATCACCACTTCCTCTCTGATATGCAGTACATACACATGCACACACCAACACTTATTTTCTATCTATTGGCTCATTTTTGGAAATAAGGAGTTCTTGTGGTACAAGGGTTAAATGGCTTGAGTATTGGCAGATCTATGGGAGAAAGATGGATCAGTCGGCTTCCATAGTGATCTCTCCTCTTAGAAGCCCTACGTGGCAGTACAGCTCTGCCTTGTAGGGTCTCTGAGTCAAATGTGACTTGACAGCCATTGCTTTAGTTCCGTTCTTTAGATATTCATCCAGAAGTTTAGTTTTGTACATCCTGCTCATTTTGTGAAGAGGCAGTCTACACTAGGGAAATGTAGGCATCAATAAATAAGTATAAACTCAGATGTCTTCCTTCTACCTTTGATCAAAAGAATGGGATTTAAAAATATTTGACAATAGAGACAAGGCGAGAAGGTTTTCTGTTTTTCTTTTATATGTGGGTACTTCCTAGGACTAAGGAGCCTTACTAGTGTAGTGAGTTATGAGTTAGGGTGCAAAGCAAAAGATTACCAGTTCAAACCCACCAGCTATTCCAAGGAAGAAAGATGAGCCTTTCTATTCCTCTAGAGATTTATAGTCTTGGAAACTCCCAGAGTCAGTTCTACTTTGTCTTAGAGAGTTGTTTTGACTCAATGGCAGGGAGTTTGGTTTTCCTAGGACTGGGAACTCCACCCTGGATATTAAACCATCATGAGGACTTAGTGACTAGGACTCAGGATTTTTAGTAGCAGTAGGGCTGGCTGGACAACTAAGATAAATTTATTCATTGGAAATTAGGTTTAGAGATAAAAACTATGCAATGGAAATGATTATTAGCATATTTTAGTATGCTTGGTTTTTGGATGTTTGACATCTGTGTTTGGGGAACTCTTTGGAGATTTTACCTCCCATAGCAGAAGCTGACAAAGTTACTTACTACCTCCTATCCCTGTGCCCTGCCCCTCATTGTGTGTCCTTGACCTTAGCACCACCTGGGACTTTGAACCTGAACTAAGCAGTGTGCAGAACCAGGAGACTCAGGTGTTGCGTGTTCTACTTGCAACAGTGTACTTTGGCTGGTGGCCTTCTTCTGGCCACCCAGCTACTTGTCCATTTTCCAAGATAAATTCTCCAGTTTTCCTGTCAATTCTATGTGTATCCATCAATGGCTGGTACTCTGTTGTCTACCTCCCTCTGTGGGCACTTATGCTAGGGATCGCATGTGTCTCTTTTAGTTTATCTGACCCTATGCTGAACTTCTCTAAGGGGTCCTTACTCTTTTGTGGCCGCAACTCCATCTTCATTCATAATGCATTTAACTCAGTGTCTCCTCATTCTTTGCCCAGCAAGAGTGGCCAGAGGTTTTCTTCTGCCCCACCCATCTTCCACTGTTTTATTTGCTTTGTCATCTGGAACAAGAAAGGATTACGTCAGGAATTTACTGACTAGTAGCTTGGAATTGGAGGGAATTAATTTGTACTCCCCAGGTGTTATAGTTGGTGCTCAAAAGCTTCCTTCAGTAGCAATAAGCTTCAACTTGTCCCATCATATTCTGGATTTTCTGCTTTCTACCAAACTTGTGTCTTTTCCACTTTCCAAAAAGTCTTCCTAGGTAATTGACATAAATAACTCTAATCCTCTGCGCTAATTCTCAGTGCTCTTACCTTGCATCAAGCCTGCCTTGTTTTTCACTAGGACTAATATGACAACCTTTTTATGAAGTTTCCTGCTAATAATATCTCTTTCTTCTAGTTGTCTGATTTTCAGATGTAGATCATATGGCCATATGTGTTATTGCTGAATTGTCTAGAGAAACAAAAGCAGTGGCACTCATATATATGTAGAAGGAACTTTATATCAAGAAAGCATCACAGCCCAGTCCAACTCATGTCCACGAGTCTGATGCTAGCAGGATTCCTCTTCAGACTTACGTAGTCAGAGGCCAAGGACACAGAAAGGTAAAGCGGGATGCAGGGATATCACAGGCTGGCAAGCGCGGAGTTCTGTGGCTCCAAGGTCAGTGGGAACATGCAGGCAGGGTGCAGGTTGTCTCCCACGGTCGGCAGCCTGTGTGGGGTGGAGGCTGACGTAGAGTTCCAGCAGATCTGACATGAAGGGTAAGAGAGGAAGGAGAAGTTCTCCTTCTCTCTCTCTCTTTTTAAATTTTTTTTTTCTCCTTGTCTCTCTTGAAGAAAAAACCATACCCCCCAAGGAGACATCATAGGGCTGTGACCTGATAATGCACTTAACACTTGATGTGACACACTTAACACTTTTATACAAATTGAAGTTGACATAAAATGTAACTACTGTACCTTCTTAGTCTGGAAGCTCAGCTGAAACCTGCCCAGCATTGCATAGATGGCTGCTGGCTGTTCTTTGGGTGCATTAGCTGAAAGTCAACCTGGGCCTCTTGCATGAATGGTGAGGATCCTACTACTGAACCACCAATGAATGCTAGAAACCTGTCCTGCTTTTAAACCTCTGAGGACTCCTTTCTACCTATAAGACAAAGCTTCTTTGCACAGCACTTCTTTCAGCTTCATTTTCCACTACTCTTCTGCCCCATTCCCGTGCAATAAGTTCATTGACAGCAGTACTTATCTGTTTTAAGATTTTTGTGGCTTTGTATGTACTGTTCTAATTAATTCCTTTCTTTACTTGGTGAATTCTGGTGGTTCTTTAGCCGTGGCTGCTCTCCGGTAATCTTTGTGTCTCTCTCAGGCTGCTATTGGACTCCCAATCAGCAGCCCCACAGGGCACCAGGCACATCATTTTTGCAGGTTTGGCTGCAAGTTTCTGTACGCATCCCTCTCACTGACTACACTCTTAAGGTTCTTGAGGATAATTACTGAGTTTCAATTTAATCTTAGAAACCAAGTTCAATGTGGGATGTCTGGGAGGCCTTCTGTAAAAGTTGTTAATTGGAATGAAGTTCAAATAGACTTATGTGTGCCCAGATGATAATGACTGTAAATTTCCCACAGTATTCCCCTTTCCCCGGGGGCTGCCTACCAAGGATTGATGCCGGTGATGAGAATCTCAGATCCTCTATAGTCCATAATGGGAGGTATTTTGGTGCCAAGGGCCTTCTGCAATCTCACAAAAGAGATTTCAGTAAGGTTTGCTGATCACTGAGTGTGAATCATCTCTCCTCCTAACAGAGCTTCAGTTCTGGCAGATGTGGCCAAGTGGAGCAGTTTTTGTCGGGGGAAAACCCACTTATTTATTGAGCACATACTCTGTCTAGGCACTCTTCTAGGTGCTTGTGCTACATTGTTCAACACACCAGCTGACCTTATGGAGCTTTGATTCTTTGGGAGACAGGTAATAAAAAATAAATATCCCGTGAAATGCAATCTATGGTAGAATTTATTGGGAACAATTAAAAGTAGAACACTTTAACAAGGGAGGCAGAGGAATGAGTTACAATGTGAAACCTGGTTATTATGATGGGTCTTCTAAAATGATCACCTGTTAGAAGACTTGGTGGTGGTAAGAGAACTAATTAGGGGGCCATCTATGATTCTAACCACAAGGTCATCAGTCCAAACTCATCAGTGACTCTGCAGGAGAAAGATGAGGCTTTCTGTCTCTATTAAGACATACAGTCCCAGACACCTCAGGAGAAGTTATATTCCATTCTATAAATAATTATAGTTTCAGAAAATCACAGGCACAGTTCTACCTTGTTCTATAGGATTGTTAGGAGTCAATGGCAGTGATTTTTTTTTAAGGGAGACTGAGATGTGCATCTGATTATGACTGCCCAAACAACCAATGTCATTGAGTCAATTATAACTCATAGTGACTTGATATAGGGTCTCTGGGGCTGTAAATCTTTATAGGACCAAGCAGCCTCATCTTTCTTCTTTAGAGCACCTGGTTCATTTGACCCACCGACCTTGAGGTTAGCAGTCTCTTCCCTGACAGTGACATCATCTCCTTGCCAATACCTAAACTGCAATATACCTGATGGCACCCCATAGGCCATGCCACTACTGTACAGCCATGGGCTTTAGTTCTGAAATTACTGCCTGTGAGTGCTTGCCTCTGTGGGTATGCTTAACAGAATAACTATGGGTAAATCTAACTTTAATTCTGAAAAAATGTTGCATTCATAGACTGTTAGTTGGAAGGAAACACATGTAAATTACTATGTATCTTCAATGTATGTATGTATATATGTATGTACGTATGTATGTATATATATTTAATTGGGAAATGGTAATTTTAGACAACAGAAAGCATTTTTTCTTCTTTTTAAATTGGCAAAGAAAGTGCAGTTAAGTTCAGACAGAGTTATTCTGAGAGAAGATTGCCTTGAAAAAGTTTTTAAAATTGAATTTTGCCTCTGAAGGTAATTGGATATTTGAAAAATGTTAAAATCCTATCTGATTACCAGTGCCTGATAGCCATAAAACCACCAGCACCCTGGCTTTTCGGAAGAGTCCTGAAAGATGCTCACTGGGAAACCCCTGCTGTTGCACTGGGTTTGTTGCTTTTATACAGAAGAACTGCAATTTATTTGGGGAGTGTGTGTTGGGGGGGGCGGTATGGCGGGCATGGGGGAAGTGTTTGAATTACCATATATACTCGTGTATAAGCTGAGTTTTTCCACACATTTTTTATGCTGAAATAGCCCCCCTCAGCTTATACTCCAGTCAGGGTGTTCTCTGGTCTCTCCTGCTCATCTGCCGGTGTTTGCAGCCTCTGTGGGTGGTCCAATGATTGCTCATATCATCTCTCATGTTTTCTCCTACACGCCAGCAGCCTCTATGTTATTCGTGCAGTACTGGGCAAGAACCTGCCCACTTCTGTGTGCTGGTACCTGGGGCGCACAGCATCTTTGTCAGAAGAATGTCTGATGCAGTGCTCTTCTCCTCCTGCTCTTCTCCAGGGCTGTGACAAATCAAGTAGCCTTTACAGTCTTACTCGGGCTTGGTCACACCCCATAGCTGCCCAGGCACTGCTGATTACAAGTACTGGTATATCTCTGGTCTTGGATATACAGTATGCTTATTTACAGTACTTAGTCTGCTATATTTTATTTTCTTATTAACCCCAATCTGGACCCATTGTTGACTATGCTTGCATAGAACAGTCTGTGTTAGGGCTCACAATATACAAAATGCATTGTGTACATACTGTGTTACTGCATGTGTGTGTTAACACGTCACATATATATGTGGTAATGCATATGCAGTCATGCAACACATGCAGTAACAGAGTGCATGCACCATGTGGTGTGCATATTATGAGCCCTAACACAGGCTACTCTATGCAAACAGTCATGTCATCACATTCTGGACTATCATCAGCCTGCATTAGGCCTCAAACTATACAAGCTGTGTTGTGTACTTGCGGCAAGGCTGCGTATGTAGTAATGCAGTGCATGTAGTAACACAGAGTGTATAGTATGAGCCCTAACACAGGCTGCTCTATGCAGATAGAGTCATGTCATCACATTCTGGAATATTATCATGCCAAACTCTCCACACCCTGAATTATTGTCAACTCCCTTGGTGATCCAGCATGTTTTGGGTCTAGTCGTGTCTTTTGAGTGTGATTCTTTTGGGGGATATCTGTTTTCTGTGGTGAAGTCTATCTGTCTTGCTGAATTCTATTGCCAATTGATTTTACTTGTTTATAGGTATACTGAGAGTTGCCTGGGCACCACTGTTTTTCCTGTAAATTGACCACTTTTAAAAACTATAACTAGGGCTTATTTTTGGAGTAAGGCTTACGATATATTTTGAGAATTCAATCACTATGGTATGGTATTTTTCAAAGTCTTATTTTTTAAAAAAAATCATGTTAGAAAATGGATCCCGATACTTCTAATCTTGAACCAGAACAAAAGCATAGGCCATATGAAGCCAGTTGCAAACTTAAGGTTGTGTCAAGAGCAGAGGAAAGCAATAACAGTATTGCAAGTAGGGAATTTTGGGTTGATGAAAAACAAGTAAGGGAGTGACAGAAAAGGAAAGCTGACTTGGAAAATATTCCAGAGGCAAAAAAAGCTCGACATGGTTGAATGATTTCATATGGAGCTCTAGAGATTGAATTGCATAAATGTGTTATGGAGTGTCGTCAAAATGGTTACTTTGTAACACGCATGGGAATTCTCTTACGTGCCCTTCAAATGACAAAAGACGACAAATTAAAATCACCAGTCATTGAAAATTTAGTTGCATCAACAGGATGGTGTACCCGCTTCATGAATAGGTTTGCCTTATGTTTGCAGCAAAGAACAAAGATTTCACAGAAGACCTCGATGAAAAGGTAATGACATTCCATTCATTCATCATGACACAAAGAAGGATCCATAACTATGACCTGGGTGATATTGGGAATGTGGGTGAAACATCTATGACCCTTGATCTTCAAAGCAACAGAACTGTGGCAAGTTTGGGAGACAAATTATTTTATTCAGAATCACAGGAAATGAAAAAAATCCAAAAACATTTCACAGTCATTCTGTCATGTTTGGCTTATGGAACTAAGCTAAGGTCTGTCATTAATTTTAAAGAAAAGACTGCCTAAAAAATGTCAAATTCCCACCATGAATTACAGTACGCACATATTAAAGGCTGAATGGATGAACGTGGAACAAAAATATGGGTGGAAGAAATTTGAAGCGAATGACCCGGAGCAGCCTTAAAGAAAAACATATCATTGCTCCTTTGGGGTATGCTTAGAACCCACACATCTGATGTCATAAAAAAATTGGCAAAGTCTTCTCAAGTTACTTTAGTCATTATTCCAGGTGGGCTTACTGCAGCTCCTAGATGTGTCTTTAAATGAACCTTCTAAAGACCGTGTGCAAAAGTGTGGCATGAATAGATGCCATCTGGTCAAACCGACTGACAAAAGATAGAAATCTGATGAAGCCCGACATAGAATTGATAGCAAAGTGGGTTCATGATGCATGGGAAGAGATTCCAGAGGACATTGTGTACTGCGCCTTCAAGAAATGTGGCCTTAGTTTGCTATGGGTGGCAGTGAAGACGGTGCTTTGTATGAGAGTGACAGCAGTGATGGTGATGACTGGGAACTCAGTGAGGATAACATGTCTATGCTGATAACCTCACACCGGGTACAGCTGAAGCTCTGTTTGGACATCTCATACAGATAATGATGAGGAATCGAGTTTTGAAGGATTTTAACTCTTGTGTTTTAGCTTGGTTGCTAATTGAGCTAAGGTTTTTATACTTTTAAAGTTATTGTTGATACCATGCTGTTTTTTGACCCTCTTTTCCACTTACAGTTTTAAAAACATTTAACCTACTGATTCCTCAATTAATGCAATTTCATTGTATCTATTTTTATTTTGAAATTTACCAGTAGCAGCTGCATTTCCCACCCTAATCTTATACTGAGTCATTACGTTTCCCAGTTTTTGTAAAATTAGGTGCCTTGGCTTATATTTGAGTCAGCTTATAGTGCAATAGAGCAAGTTAGATGGTTATTGGGATGACAACTAGTATTTTTCAGGGAAGAAAAGCCTTTTGCTTTAAGTATCATTTGCATGGGGCTCAGATAATCTAATGGAGCTTGAGAGTGGCCTGCAGCATGCAGAGAATCACCCAGTAAGACTGGTTTTGTCATGAGACAAACACATAGCCCGTGAGGTACAGTTGGCCATATCGCGATTGTGAGGTTGAGAAATCCTAATTCCCTTGCCCATTTGGTAGACCGGGGGTCCATGCTATAAACTGTTAATTTTCCTGCTAGAACTCTAGAGCCATATAATTTAATTTCCTCTTCTCCTGAGTTCACTTGCCAGTGTTTCTCCGACATGAGAATATATCACTATCACTGGAGTGTTTCTTAAAATGCAGATTGCTGGCACTCTGTGCCCAGTGCTCCTGATTAGGTCAATCTTAAGTGGGTCTGAGAATTTTCATTTTTGAGAAGTTTCCCATGAGAGCAGAGAACCACACAACTTCAATTAGAATTGTCAAGCTGGTCTCACTTCATCGCATCCCCATTCCATGTCACTCCTATCTTATAAAATGTTCTTCTTTACTCATTTTAATTACAACATCGAATACAGAGTCCACTCATTTGAATGCCTGAGAAGTTCCAGCTACTCTCCAAGTGCTTGCATTTGTTCGTTAGTCTTCACCTCAGCTTTGTGAAGCAACCTTGTAGTCCCATTTTATTGAGAATGGGAGAGTTACTATTAAATTATATGATATATGAATTATATGTATATTTTATATGAAAATATACTATTTTTAAAAGTTAGTTGAATATTTTTTGATGTCCCATTTATTTTTTATAATCCTTTCTATTTGTGCTTTTGTTATTCAGTAGGCAATCCACAAAAACTAGGTCTGACAATATTGTCTCTGCATTTTCTTCTAAGAATTTTTATGGTTTTTCATGCCTAAAGGTCAACAAACAGTCCTTGAACTAACTACAAGCTTTCTTTCTTGTTATGTTTTGTTTTATTGTTTGTCATTGATTTGTTATTGTTGTTTTGTTGTATATTGTTGCTTGGTTTTGCTCTGTCTCTGTTTTGTGCATATTATGTCCACAGGTCTGTCTAAATAAAATAGGCTGGATGAACAATCTGGAAGAGAAAACAACAGGACCGACAGTTACCGGGGGGGGAGGGGGCATGGGAGAGGAGGAGGTAGAGGGAAAGGTAGTGGTGTTAACAAACCCAGGAACAAGGGAACAACAAGTGATCCAAATCGGTGGTGAAGTGGGTGTAGGAAGCCTGGTAGGGTGTGATCAAGAGTAATGTAACCAAGAGAAATTACTGAACCCCAAATGAAGACTAAGCATGATAGTGGGACAAGAGTAAAGTAAAAGGAAATAGAGGAAAGAGCTAGGAGGGAAAGGACATTTATAGAGGTCTAAATAAAGATATGTATATATGCAAATATATATGAGGATGGGAAAATAGATCTATGTGCATATATTTAGCATTAAGGTAGCAGAAGGACATTGGGCTTCCTCTCAAGTACTCCCTCAATGCATGAATACTTTCTTCGTTTAAATTGGCATTCTTTTATGCTTACCTTCCTGATACTACCACTGAAGACAAAGCGGGTGAATAAGTAAATGTGGTAAAGAAAGCTGATGGTGCCCAACTATCAAAAGATGTAGCGTCTGGGGTCTTAAAAGCTTGAAGGTTAACAAGCGGCCATCTTGCTCACAAGCAGCAAAGCCCACATGGAAGAAACACACCAGCCTGTGTGATCACGAGGTGCTGAAGGGATCAGTTATCAAAGAACAAAAAAATCATATTGTGCGCTCACCTCCATGATACGATCGCTGAAGACAAATGGGTACATAAGCAAATGTGGCGAAGAAAGCTGATGGTGCCCGGCTATCTAAAGATAGAGCATCTGGGGTCTTAAAGGCTTGAAGTTAAATAAGCGGTCATGTAGCTCAGAAGCAACAAAGCCCACATGGAAAAAGCACACCAGCCTGTGCAATCACAAGATGTTGAAGGGTTCAGAACAAAAAATTGGATCATAGTGAATGAGGGGGGGAGTGCGGAGTAGAGACCCAAAGCCCATTTGTAGGCCACTTACTGGCCATCACCTTACAGAAGGGTCTTGGGGAGGAGATGAGCCAGTCAGGGTGTGACGTAGCAATGATGAAGCATATGGCTTTCCTCTAGTTCCTAAATGCTTCCTACTCCCCCACTGTCATGATCCCAATTCTACCTTACAAATCTGGCTAGACCAGAGGATATATACTGGTATAGATAGGAACTGGAAACTGGGAATCCAGGGCAGATGATCCCTTCAGGACCAGTGGTGTGAGTGGCGATACAGGGAGGGTGGAGGGAAGGTGGGTTGGAAAGGGGGAACAGATTACAAGGATCTACATGTAACCTCCTCCCTGGGGGCCGGACAACAGAAGAGTAGTTGAGGGGAGACGTTGGACAGGGCAAAATATGACAAAATAATTTATAAATTGTCAAGGGTTCATGAGGGAGTGGGAAGTGGGGAGTGGGGAGGGAGGGGGAAATACAGATCTGATGCCAGGGGCTTGGGTGGAGAGCAAATGTTTTAAGAATGATGGCAATGAATGCACAAATGTTCTTTACACAATTGATGTATGTATGGATTGTGATAAGTGTTGTATGAGCCCCTAAAATGATTTAAAAAATAAAAAGGAACCCCCCCCCCAAAAAAAAAGAATTTTTATGGTTTTCATTTACACATTTAGATCCCGAATTCCCTTTAGTGTTTAGTGTATGATGGGAGGCATGATGCTAGTTATGCAATGTTCTCTTTTCTCACAAAAATTTATTTTCTCATGGTTAGGATATTAGACGTCAAAATTCAGAGGATTGATGCTAGTGGAAAGGTTTTCTCTCTTTTGCTCCTGAGCAATCTTTATGTGGCTTGGCACAACACATATTTGGGGTGCACACAATTCAGTCCACAACAGATAGGGCAGTGATTCATTTTTCTGTATGGAGAACTCCAATTTTCCCAACCCCATTTATTCTTTCTTCCATTACTGTATCCCTTAATTTATCTGGCTTCATGATTCCCTTTTTAATTTTGTTTCTTTTTTTTTACACCCCACCTGCTGATTTTGTTCCTTTTTTTCCACCAAAATATTTTGATCAGTCCCTGGATGATGCAAATGCTTGGCTGCCATGTCAAAGTTTGGAGTTCACTCAGAGGTGCATTGGAAGAAAGGTGTGACAATCAACTTCTCAAAAATCCAGCCATGGAAACCAAATGGAATACAGTCCTCTGACATACATAGGATTATCACGAGTTAAAATTGACTCAATGACACCTGTTTTCTACCTTAGAGAGGTAGATGTTCCACCATTTCTTCTTTCTAAACTATGGCATTAAAAATAAATTAGCCCAAGGCTCCCCCTGTTCATGCTTATTCCTTTGGGGTAAATGATAATTATATTTTCCTCTGATATCAATCTTCACCTTTCCAGCCCACATAGAGTAATAATTATAGGTTTATTTTTTCTGGGGATTCAGTTTATTTGATTTATCCCCTAAATAGAACATACGCCTCTTAGGAATGGGGTTCATGATTCTTTTGTGACATGCAGCTGACTTTTAAAATAACAATTTTGTTTCTGACTCATACGTAGTTTATGTTTCATTGTCTAATTTGCTATCATTCTTGTGTTTAGCTCATCTATCTTTAATCCTGTATCTTGCTCTTTGCTTTTTTTAATGCCTAAGTGTCTTACTTTTCATAGCCCCAGAGTTACATAAATATTCTGTTAAATAGCTTAACAGAATCTCAATCAAGGGCTCAATCAAACATGCTCTTTCATAACTTATAACTTTTACATATAGTGTTTTGTAAAGGTCTTCTAAGTAAAAACACTTGATTTTTAATGGTTGAATAAGACCCCATACATACCGTATATACTGGTTTAGAAGCTGAGTTTTTCAGCACATTTTTTTAAACCTTTTATTAGGGACTCATATAACTCTTATCATGATCCATACAGGTACATGCATCAATTGTATAAAGCACATTTGTACATTCTTTGCCCTAATCATTTTCAAAGCATTTGCTCTCCACTTAAGCCCTTTGCATCAAGTCCTCTTTTTTTCCCCTCCCTCCCCGCTCCCCCCTCCCTCATGAGCCCTTGATAATTTATAAATTGTTATTTCATCATATCTTGCCCTATCCGACATCTCCCTTCACCCCCTTTTCTGTTGTCCGTCCCCCAGGGAGGAGGTCACATGTGAATCCTTGTAATCGGTTCCCCCTTTCCAACCCACTCACCCTCTACCCTCCCAGTATCACCTCTCACACCCCTGGTCCTGAAGGTATCAGCCACCCTGGATTCCCTGTGCCTCCAGCTCCTATCTGCACCAGTGTACAACCTCTGCTCTATCCAGACTTGCAAGATAGAATTCGGATCATGATAGTGGAGGGGAAGGAAGCATTTAGGAACTGGAGGAAAGCTGTATTCTTCATCGGTGCTATGTCACACCCTGACTGACTCATCTCCTCCCTTAGACCCCTCTGTGAGGGGATCTCCAGTGGCCGACAAATGGGCTTTGGGTCTCCACTCTGTACTTCCCCCTTCATTCACTATGGTAAGATGTTTTTTTGTTTTGATGATGCCTTATACTGATCCCTTCGACATCTCGTGATCGCACAGGCTGGTGTGCTTCTTCCATGTGGGTTTTGTTGCTTCTGAGCTAGATGGCCGCTTGTTCACGAGGTTTCAGCACATTTTTAATGCAGTTTTTGTGGTAAAATTAGGTGCCTTGGCTGATAGTCAGGTTGGCTTATACTTGAGTATATACGGTAGCTTATTTAATCAATTCTTCAAACTGGACATTTAAACTGTTTGTAAAGTTTGCTGATATAAAGAATAAGAAAATGTTTGAGAAGAATGGGAATGACAGAACACTTCATTGTGCTCACAAGGAACTGGCACATAGATCAAGAGGCAGTTGTGCAAGCAGAAGTAGGGGATATTGCATGGTTTAAATCAAGAAAGGTGTGCCACAGGGTTATATCCTCTCACCATATTTGTTCAGTCTGTATGCTGAGCAAATCGCCAGAGAAGCTGGCTTATCTAAAGAAGAATGTGGTATCAGGATTGGAGGAAGAGTTATTAACAATGTGCAATGTGCAGATGATACAATCTTGCTTACTGAAAACGAGGAGGAAATGAAGCACTTGCTGACGAAGAGCAAGGTTTACAGTCTTCAGCATGAATTGCAACTCAATGCCAAGAAGAAAAAAATCCTCACAACTAATAGGAAACATCACGATAAATGGAGAAATGATTCATGTTGTCATGGGTTTTGTTTTGTTTGGGTCCACAATCAATGCTAATGGAAAACAGCAGTCAATATATCAAAAGACATGTTGCATTGGGTAAATCTCCTGCACATGATTTCTTTGTAGAATTGAAAAGCAGTGATGTTACTTTCAGGACTATGGTGTGCATGACCCAAGGCATGGTTTTTCCAGTTGCCTCATATGCATGTGAAAGTTGGACATTGAAAAAGGAAGACTGAATTGTGGTAATGGTGAAGAATATTGAAAATACCACGGACTGCTAAAAGGACAAACAGATCTGTCTTGGAAGAAGTATGGCCAGAGGATTTTTTAGAGGCAAGGATGGGAAGACTTTATCTTACACACTTTGGATATGTTGTCAGGAGAAACTAGCAGTCAAGAAGTCAAACAATGTATTTTATTGTATTGAGCGAATCTGCTGCGCAAAACCTCTCTAAAGTGTTGAAGCGGAAGGATGTCACTTTGAGGACTGAGGTGGACCTGACAGAAGCCACGATATCAGTAGCCTCATATACATGTGAAAGTTGGATGCAGAATAAAGAAGAGTTAATGTCCTTACATCAATTCTTAATTTTGAAGTTTACTCTTTAATTGTAAGAATTAAGCCTTGGTTCTGCCTTCCCCGCAGTGGTGATTTTGAGTAATTTTAAATTGTACTGCATAAGATAATGTTATTTTGGCTAAATAAGTGAATCTTCTTATCTTTGCAATGTATCCTAAATGGGAAGAAAATCACAATGATTTGTAAGCTACATTAAAGTATTTCAACATAAAAAAAGAAGAATTAATGTCTTTAAATTATGATGTTGGTGAGGAATATTGAAAGTACCATGAGTTAGCAGAGAACAAATAAATCTGTCTTGGATGAAGTACATCCAAAATACTCCTTAAAATCAAAGATGACGTGACTTTGTTTCATATACTTTGGGCATGTTATCAGGAGAAACCAGTCCTTGGAAAAGGACATAATGCTGAGTAAAGTAGAAGGTTAGTAATAAAGATGAAAACATTCAAAGAAATGGATTAACGAAGTCGCTGAAAAAAAAAAAAGGTCTCAACATAACAGCTAATGTGAAGACGGCACAGGGCTGTGCAGTATTCCAGTCTGGACTCAGTGGCACCTTACACCACCGTAGTGGTTTTACTAACTGGAAACAAACACATACACTTCACTTAAAATTGATAGTTGTAGAGTTTAAGAGAAGAAGGAGGCTACTTCTAGTCCTTTGCCTGAAGAGCCTTCCTTCTCTGTCTAGGAAGGTCATTCTCTTGGACACATCCTCAGGAGGGATATACATGGAATGAATATTACACATGTATCCCGATCAGTTGGCAATCAATGTGGGAACAGATGAACCAAGCAACCTGTCCTCACAGACTCTCAGAATTTCATTTCTAAAAACCCTTATGCCATAGTAACCATTCTATAGAGAATAAACTTGGGCCATAAATACAGCAGCAGCAGCAGGAACAACCTCAACAACAATTGTACAACAATAATAGTAATTCAATAAGTACAAAGCTCCGTGAAGCATGCTGGAGCCTTAGAACAAACCAAACTGGGTTCTTTGTACTATTCCTTATAGTTTACCAACTAGGAAACGAAGATTCAGGACACTTACTTTCAAATAAGATTTGTATTTACTCTGTATGTTTTATGCTGATGTTATTATGTGCCGTTGAGTCTGTTCTGATTCATAGCAACCCTATGTAAAACTGAATGAAACTGCCCATAATCTGCCATTCTCATAACAGTTATGTTTGAGCTCATTCTTGCAATCACTGTGTCAGTACATCTCATTGATGATCTTGCTCTTTTCTAGTGCTCTTTTGTTTTACCAAGTATGTTGTCCTTTTCCAGGAATTGGTCTCTCCCAGTAGCATAGGTGAGATGAAGTCTTGTCATCTTTGTTTCTAAGGTTAATTCTGGCTGTGCTTCCTCTAAAATTCTAGGTTAGATTTTTCCCCCCTTTGTGTGCTTTTGGCAGTCCATGGTACTTTGAATATTATATAACAGCACTATAATTCAGATGCATCAGTTCTTTCTGTGGTATTCCTTATTCACTGTCCAAAATTCACATATATTTGAAGTAAATGAAAATACCAGGACTTGGGACAGGAATACATTATAACACTAAATTCCACTTACAAATGAAATATTTTGTGCATATTATCTTCTACCTATAGACTCTTAACAAATAGCAACACTTAAATTGGCTAAATTTTTGACATAAATATAGTGAGGGGGGTCAGAGTAGAGACCCAAAGGCCATTTGTAGACAATGGAACATACCCCACTGAGGGGTTCCAGGGAAAGGGTGAGTAAAGCACTGATGAAACACAATATACCTTTGGTTCCTTGACGCTACTTCACCCCCCACTGTCATGGCCCCAGTGCTGCTTCTCACTGTGGACTAGCCCAGAGCATGTAGACAGGCATAGATAAGAGAAAAGAACTCACAAGCTGGTGTGTTTCTTCCTTGTGGGTTTTGTTGCTTCTAAGTTAGATGGTCGCTTGTTTATCCTCAAGCCTTTAAGACCCCAGATGCTATATCTTTTGATAGCTGGGCACCACCACCTTTCTCCACCACATTTGCTTATGTACACATTTTGTCTTCAGTGATTCTGTCGTGTCAGGGAACGTAAGCATCATAGAATGCTGAGTTATTAGAACAAAGTGTTCTTGCATTAAGGGAGTACGTGAGTAGAGCCCTAATGTCCCCCTGATACCTTAATACTTAATATATAAATATATGTACATAGATCTATGTCCCTATTGTTATATATTAATATATTCATATATGTACATGTCTGTTTTTATAGCTCTGTATGTGTCCTTTGCCTCCTAGTTCTTTCCTCTATTCCCTTTTACTTTCCTCTTGTCCTACTATCATGTACAACTTTCATTCAGCTTTCAGTAATTCCTTTTGGCTACATTGCCCTTGATCAAGCCACCAGGCATCCTTGCCCTCCTTGCCATCAATTTTAGATCATGTGTTGTTCCCTTGTCCCTGGATTGGTTGACAACCCCCTTTCTTTCCCGCACCTCCTCCACTCTTGTGCCCTACATCCCACCCCCACCCCCAAACTGGACCTATCAGTCCCATTGTTTTTCCCACCTATCTTATTTAGATAGACATGTAGAGACACTACTAATGAGCACACCAGCCTGTGTGATCATGAGGTGTCGATGGGATCAGGTGTCAGGTATCAAAAGACCCAGCGTAAAACATCATGTCAATGTGAATGAAGAGGTGTGCAGAGTGGAGACACAGAGCCCAACTGTAGACAATTAGACATCCCCTTACAGAACGGTCACAAGGAGGGGGTGAGCCAGTCAGGATGCAGATAAATCTCTCAGGGCCAATAATGAGAGTAGTGATACCAGGAGGGTAAGGCGAAGGTGGGGGAGGAAAGAGTGAACCGATCACAATGATCTACATAACACTCCCTCCCAGGGGGATAGACAACAGAAAAGTAAGTGAAGGGAGACATCGGTCACTGTAAGACATGAGAAATAATAGTAATAATTTATAAATTACCAACGGTTCATGATGGAGGGAGGGTAGGAAAGGGAGGGGAAAAAATGAGCCCATACCAAGGGCTCAAGTAGAATGAAATGTTTTGGAAATGATGATGGTAACAAATGTACAAGTGTGCTTAACACAACGGATGGATGTAATGATTGTGATAAGAGCTGTGCAAGCTCCCAAGAAACGATTAAAAAAAAATAAAGGTCACAATATATGGAATCCAGAACCAGGAATGACAACAGTGATCCCAGAGGGTAGGGGAATGGGGGGAGGGATGGGGAGAGGAAAGGGGAATGGAGAGCAATGAGAGACACATAAGCACACACCCCTCCAGAGGGAAGAACAACAGAAACCATGGGAAAGGGAGACAGCAGTTGGTGTGAGAGATGAAAATAAAGATTTATATACCAAGGGGTCACATGGCTGGTGGGGAGGGAGGGGAAAAAAGAGGAGCTGATACCAAGTACTCAATAGAAAGTAAATGTCTAGAAAAGAATGATGGCAGCATATATACAAATATACTTGATACAATTGATGTATGTATTGTAATAAGAATTGTAAGAGCCCCTAATAAAATTGTCTTACACACACACACACACACACACACACACACGTAATTAAATACTTAAACTCAAGGTTTCTGGATTCAAATCTATAATTCTAAGTAGGGAAATTTCTAACCTACGTTTTGATGGAATGTTTTAAAAGTATAACAGCAGGAAATGTGACATGGGCCATCAGAAAGTTACATCATCACACCTTCAAATACCCATGACATAACACTACTATTTTATTAACTTTAGAGATGAGGTAACTGATAGTCAGAAGAATCAATAAGTTTGATAAAGGATATAAAGTTACTCAATTGGGGATATAGAAGTCAAATGCACATCATCTGACTCCAGACCAGAGTCCATGAAAAGAAATACTACATTATACTATCTCTGCTTTTACTCTTGAAAAGAAAAGCCATTCCTGTCCTTTCAAAGACAAACTAGAATAAACAAATTCTCAGTTTATCACTCAATGATACATATCGTGGAGTTCCTGGATGGAATATTAATTAAGCTTTTGACTGCTAGCTGAAAAGTTGGCGTTTCTGAATGAGCCCAGATACACGTCAGATGCCCGTCTGGTGATCTGTTTTGGAAAGCTCATAGCCTTGAAATCCCTATGAAGCAGCTCTACTCTGAACAGATGGGATCACCATGAGTCTAAATCAACCTGAAGGGAACTAAAACCAGCATATAGTATACTGTCCTGGTGGTAAAGTGGTTATGCATTGGCTGCTAAATGCAAGGTCAGCAGTTTGAAACTACCAACTGCTCCATGGGAGAAAAACGGGCTTTCTATGCTGGTAGAGTTACAGTCTAGGAAACCCATCCAGGCAGTTCTACCCTGTCCTATAGGGTTGCTATGAGTCAGAATCAACTCAATGGCAATGATTTTTTAAAAGAATTTTATGTAGTTTATTTTACAAGGTAGCCATGGGTCAAAGATGATCCAAAGGCAACTAATAACAACAACATATATGTTGTGAACAGAACTAGAATAAAAGTTATAACATGAGATAATGGACAAACATAAGAAAGAATGTGATCATAAATTTTCTCCATGACTGAACTGTCACAGTTGAATCAAGGTATATGCTTTTTCCTTGGTCTTTGCTGTAGTCTCAATCTCTGTCCCTTATTTCATCAACTAAAATGTTAAATGTGGAACAATGGCATGCCCCTTCAGGCTAACCTGGCCTCTCTTTCCACTCCTCAAATGCGGATCTTCGAAACAAATTGGCTGACCTTAGAAGGACCTACTAGAGGTTCTTTGTCTACTATTTGCTTGTGCACTATATTGTGTCCCTCCTTATCTCATTTTATGATTCGCATTTTGAGGTCAATTTTATCCAAGTTTAGTATGGCAACTCCTGCTCTTTTTGAATTGTTGTTTGCTTGGCACATCTTTCTCCAGCCTTTCATTCGGCCCATTTTTGTCTGTAACCTTGAGATGTGTCTCCTGTAGGCAGCAGATTGATTGGTTATGTTTTTCCTTATTTATTTATAAAATCATTTTATTGTCGGCTCATACAATTTTTATCACAATCCATACATACATCTAATGTGTCAAGCACATTTGTACATTTGTTGCCATCATCATTCTAAAAACATTTTCCTTCTACTTGAGCCCTCCATATCAGCTCCTCGTTTTCCCCCCTCTCTCCCACTCTCCCCTCCCTCATGAACCCTGCATAATTAATAAGTTATTATTATTTTGTCATATCTTATACTGTCGGATGTTTACCCTCGCCCTCTTCTCTGTTGTCCATTCCCCAGGGAGGAGTTTATATGTATATTCATGTAATTGGTTCACCCTTTCCACCTCACTTTTCCTCCATCCTCTAGGCATTGCTACTCTCACCACTGGTCCTGAAGGGGTCATTTGTCCTGGATTGCCTGTGTTTCCATTTGCTATCTTTATCGATGTATATCTTCAGGTCTAGCCAGATTTGTAAGGTAGAATTGGGATCATGATAGTGGGCAGATGAGGAAGCATTTAAGAGCTAGAATAAAGTTAAATGTTTCATCATTGCTACCCTGCACCCTGACTAGCTTATCTCTTCCCCACCACCCTTCAGTTAGGGCGTGGCCAGTTGCCTACTGATGGTCTTTGAGTCTCCATTCTGCACTCACCCTCATTTTTTTTTGTTTTAAATGTTTTATTAGGGGCTCATACAACTCTTATCACAGTCCATACATATACATACATCAATTGTATAAAGCACATCTGTACATTCTTTGCCCTAATCATTTTCTTTTCTTTCTTTTTTTACATTTTGTTAGGGACTCATACAACTCTTATCACAATCCATACATATACATACATCAATTGTATAAAGCACATCCATACATTCCCCGCCCCAATCATTCTCAAGGCATTTGCTCTTCACTTAAGCCCTTTGCATCAGGTCCTCTTTTTTTTCCCCCTCCCTCCCCGCTCCCCCCTCCCTCATGTGCCCTTTGTAATTTATGCATCATTATTTTGTTATATCTTGCTCTATCCGGAGTCTCCCTTCCCCCCCTTCTCTGCCGTCCCTCTCCCAGGGAGGAGGTAACTCACCCTCATTTACAGTGATATTTTTTGTTCTTTGATGCTTGATACCTGATCCCTGTGACAGCTCATGGTTACACTGGCTGATGTACTTCTTCCATGTGGGCTTTGTGGCTTCTGAGCTAGATGACCACTCGTTTATCTTCAAGCCTTTAAGACTCCAGATGCTATATCTTTTGATAACCGGGCACCTTCTTCTTTCTTCACCACATAAGCTTATGCACACGTTTGTCTTCAGTGATCATATCTGGAAGGTGGGCAACCACTGATGGATTTTTTTGTTCTTTGATTTATGATACCTGGATCCTTCTACACCTCGCATGGTCACACAGGCTGGTGTGCTTTTTCCACGTGGGCTTTGATGTTTCTGAGCTAGATGGTTGCTTCTTTATCTGAAAACCTTTAAGACTCCAAACCCTATTTCTTTTGATAGCCGGACACCATCAGTTTTCTTCACCACATTTGCTTATGCACACATTTTTCTTCAGCAATTCTGTCAGGAAGGTGTGCATCATAGAATGCATCATAGAATTTAATAGAGGCTCAATGTCCATCTGCTGCCTTAATACTAAACCTATAAACATATGCACTTAGATCTTTTCCCCCACCATCCTTTATAAATATATTCACATATATACATGCCTGTATTTAGACCTCTGTAAATACCCTTTTCCCCTAGTTTTTTCCTCTATTTCCTTTTACTTTCCTCTTGTTTCACTATCATGCTCAGACTTCAATAGTGTTTCAGTAATTTCTCTTGGTTATATTACCCTTGATTTATCCCTATCAGGATTGTCACACCCCCTTGCCACTGATTTTCAATCACTTGTTGCTACCCTGTCCTGGGTTGGTCAACACCACCTCCTTACTCCAGCCTCCCCCTCTCCCATTGCCACCACGGAACCATTGGTCCTGTTGTTTTCTCCTCAGGACTGTTCATCTAGCCTATCTTATCTAGAGAGATATGTAGAGATAATGATATGCCCCTAAAAACAAGGCATAGAAAGGCAGGCGACAAATGAGAAAACAGCAATGGCAACAAAAAAGAAAACCCATAAAAGAATAAGGGAGGGAATAAAGGAAAATGAGGAGCTGAATCCAGGAACCCAAATGGAAGGCGAATCTTGAGAATGATGAGGACAACGCATGTATAAAGGTGCTTTACACAATTGATGTATGTATCGATTGTGATGAGTTGTATGAGCCCCAATGAAATGATTTTTTAAAAAAAGATATAATAAAAGGAAAATATTTTTAAAAGATAGAAAAACCTATAAATATATCAAGGTCTGATTTTTAAACTCTAGGTGTGTCCTCCAGTCAAGTCCGATGGGTGCCTCACTCTGGCCCCAGAGTCTATCCTTAGTACTCCCTTGGGAGCTCCCTGCTCTGCTCCCACGGTTGCTTATGCCGAAAGCCTTTAGTGTTTTGCCTTGGTGTCACGGGGTCAGTCTGGGCCAGTCCTGACACTAACTCTAGTGTTTTCCCCCATAGGGCCCTGGGCCAGCGAGGGATGGTGTGTGTCATAGTGGGATCAGCCATATGGTCCACTCTGTGCATTTGCTGTTCAGAGCAGAGATATCATCCTTTAGGCCTGGTGTGCCAGGTAGTGGTCAACTCTCTCCTCCTCCCGATTCATTTCCTCCTGTGTGCTCTGATCAGACATGGCCCTCTCCCCTAGCTGCAGCTTCAGTGCCATCCTCTAAAGTAAATTCTTTTTGGGGAGGGGCAGTTGTCCACGTAGCTGGTAAGGGGACTGAGCCCTCAGGTCCCTCCACTGACTCCTCACTCCATGCTGGCATGCTGCATTCCTATCCCAGAACCCTCTTTCCCTGTGGAGACACAGGGTTTTCTAAGCCACTCTGCTAGCCTTAATCTTTTAATGCCTGAGTTCAGTCCATTGATATTCAGGGTTATTAGCTCCATCTCCGGACTCAGTGATGTCATCTTATACATTTTGTGTTGGGTGTTTTCGTACCTTCCTTTTAATTAGTGTGTTGTGTGTGTGTGTGTGCGTGTGCGTGTATCATTCTTGACTTCTTTCCATCCTTAAGCCAATCCTATCTTGTGGTCTGTTTTCTCTTTGTTGCTCTCTGGGTGAGTTTGTTCTATGAGGCAGTCTCCTATTTATTCTTAGTGAGTGTTGTTCTGCCCATACTGGCTTGGCAAGGGTCTTTTGGATTTCTTCTAACATATTCTTTAAGTTTTCTCGTTTCTGTGAAGACTCTTACTTCTACATCTATCTTGATAGATAATTTGTCTGGGTAGAGTATTCTTGGGTTTGCGTTATATTCCTTGAATTTCTAGAATATGTTACCTCACTCTCTCCTCTTCTTCATAGTGTCCACTGATAGGTATGAGCATATCCTTATTTGGGAACTTTACAAGTGATTGCTTGTCTTTCCCTAGCTGCTCTCATGATTTTCTCTTTTCTCTCAAAGTTGAAAACTTAAATATTATATGCCTTGGTGACTTCTTCTTACGATTTAGTCTACCTGGTGTTCTTTCAGCCTCCTGAATGGTTGCCTGGTGTTCATTCATTAAGCTGGGGAAGTTTTCCTCCAAGAATTCTCTCACTATTGTTGCAGATGACTTCTTTGTTGTGTCTTCCTCCAATAATCCAATTATTCTGATGTTGTTCCTCTTCATAGCATCATACATAGCTCTTAAGTTTTCTTCAGCTTCTCTGACGATCTTATTAGCTATTTGCTCGTGTTTGTTGAAGTCTGCTTGGCTGTCCTCCAAGTCACTGGTGCTGTTCTCTGCTTCCTCCAGTTGATTCTTTTGATCCGTGAGATCTGATCAATGCCTGCCTCATTTATGACATCATTGGGTTCAGGATATCTGCAGTTGTCTCGTGTTTCTCCTGTTCTTTTTTTTTTTTGTTGAGGTCGTTGGAGCTGACTGCACTTTGCGTTGTGTTGGTTTAGAGGAACTAGGTGCTATTTTCCAGGGAGTTGAAGAGCACTGGCTCTTTCTAGGAGACTCGTAGGAATGCGTCTTTGAACTTCCTACAATTAATTTTGCAATGGAATTAGCCTGTCACTTTATCCTCCTGTGGCTTCACTCTCAAGGGGATTGGCCCAGAAGGCTGCTGGTTTGCCTGCTTTGGTTTAGAACATCTCGAATTGTGGGCAGAATTCTGTGAGGCACTAAGGTCGGTTGGAGGAAGTTCCCTCAGTCACATGGGCCCAAAGAGGATAAAGAGGAGCTCCCCAGCCACACAGGAGAGGAGTGTATGGTTGTGTAGATCATTGCGATCGGTTCCCCCTTTCTCTCTTCCTCTCCCCCACTTACCCCTACCCTTCTGGTATCACTATTCTCACTCCTGTTCCTGGGTTCCATGTGTTGTGAACTCCTATTTCTTATCTATACCTGTGTGTATGGTCCAGTCTAGTCTGAATTGAGATGCAGGATCAGGGTCATGATAGTGGTGAGGAACCTCAAGGAACCACAGGAAGATGTGTGTTTCATCGATGCTTACTTCACCATGGTTAACTCATTCCTTCACTGTGGCCCCTCTGTGGCGGGATTATTCCATTGTTTACAGATGGTCTTTGTATCTCTGTTCCAACCCCCCTCATTCTCAACAATATGTGTTTGTTTGTTTGTTATGTGTCTTCTGATCCCTATCACCTGGTCCCGATGACTTCCCATGATCACACAGGCAGTGTCTTCTTTCATGTGGACTTGTTGATTCTCTGCTGAATGGCTGCTTGTTTAGCTTCAAACCTTTAAAACCCCAGATACCATATCTTTTAATAGGCAGGCACCACTCGTCTTCTTTAGCACATTTGCTTATACACCTATTTTGTCTTCAGTGATTGTTTCAAGGGTGAGCATCTCAGACTGCCGATTTGTTTGAACAAAGTGTTCTTGTATTAAGGGAAGGTATGGCAGAGGCCCAAAGTCCATTCACTACCTCAGTGTATTGCCATATAAATATATGTACATTGGTCAATACCTCAGCTTTTGTGGGTTAATGTATTTGCATATGTACACATCTATGTTTATACTTCTAGCCATTGATTTGCTTCCTATCCTTCATCTGTTTCCTTTTACCTTCCTCCTGCCGCACCATCACTTTATTCCTATTTTTGACTCTTGGTACTACCTCCTAGCTAGTTTGCTGTTGCTCCGAAATCCCCACCCCCGGATCCTTTTCTCCTCCTTGTTGTTGAATCTAATTCCCTTGTTGTTCTCCTGTCTATATTGCTGCTTGTTTATTGCCCTCTTCCCCCACTGCCCTCACCTCCACAGTCCCCTCAGGACTGTTGGTCCTGCTACTTTCTCCTGGGGATTACTTCCTGTGCCTGTCTGATTTAAGTAGGCAAACCAACTATGACATCGATCAAACAAAAAGCAAACAAAAGTTTGAAAAATGAAAAGGGCAAGAAAATTAAAAAGCGTGAGAGAAGAAATATGCTTTTCCAGGTCTGTTTGCTGAGCTTTATGACTATCTCCCCAATGGGCGTGGGGGAACTTTGGGACAGATTCGTTTTTCAAAATAAAATAAGGAACATAAAAACTACAAAATTCCAGCTTTGAAAATACCAGCAGTTTTAAATCTGAGCCTTGTAGAAAATAATTGTATTGTGCAAGTTAATTCATATAAAGAAAGATCATCATCCACTGGCTGTGACATTAACATATGAGTGTATTTTGTAGAGAGTAATCAGTTTGTGTTTGCTGGAAAGAAGAGAATTTATGGTGCTTGTGCACACAGGATTTCGGATGAAGGGGCCAGAAGGATATGGATTGATCCATAACTTAGCTGTAGTATTCTTAATTGGTTATTGTTGGGAAAGTGCTTGTTTCTACTTTTTATTTTGTTTAGGATAACAAATTTTCCGAGCAAATTGGTTTTCAACAATTAATATAGATTTTTATTCCTGACACTGATTGCAGTCACTTTCCATTCATTTTTCTTTTCCCTTTCTATTTCCTGAACTTAGCCCTAGCCGAATGCTGCCCCTTTGGTCTTGTAGGGTTTATTGTTCTAAGAGTTGTGTATCTCCTTGGTGTTATTTCTAACCTTTAGACCTGGCCATGGTTTGGCTAAAAGTTGAGTCATGGGAGTTGGTTCACTTCTAGTCTGAAGTGTGTTTGGAAGGTGTTTTTAAGGTTACTGTGACATAGACCTCAGAGGTTACATTGGATGTGAGTGATTCTGGACATTCTTTGTCAGCATTGATTTTATTAGAGATTTTCATCTGCTGAGTTATTTGCTCCCTGTCGTTCTTAGTCACAGGGGGGAAATAACTAACCTAAGGGATGACTTTAGTAAAGGCTGTTAAAAAACAAACAAAACACTTGTAGGTCTTGTGGGTTACCAGTTTTGTGTTACAACTGAAATGGTAATAGTTGACTATTTTTTAAAGGTATTTTACAGTTAATGAGAATATCTTCACTTTAGAGGGATTACAATTTAAGTGTAGATTTTGCAAATAGATAACTGAGGAATGATACCAAAGCCCCCATGACATCATACCTATTGACATCATATATCACGCCTCAACTGCATGTAGAAGATTAGTGAACTAAATGACAATTCTGTTTAGGCATAGCATTGCTAATTAAAGTCCTTGGTGAAAGCTCAATCAAAACACAAGTGTGTAATATCATGGATTTTACTTTTTCTTTGGACATTTTTTTTTGTTTTAATTTAGATGGAACAAGAAGAGACCACTGCTACTTAAAACATATGCTACTTCTCTCTTTCCCCCCCACTGTATAGATAGAGTTAAGTACATATTAACAAAAATGAGGGTCATGAAAGGTGCCACCCAGACCTCCCTTTCAGAGTTCAGAGAACCTGCTGTAAGCACCAGCTGCTACTCTTTGTGTAAATGGCAACGTTCATGCGGAGACTACCTTCTCCCTAGCCTAGGCTGTTCACAGCGCCTGAGCTGGGCCTGCATATATAAGTGCTCATGGTAAGCTCATTTGTTTCCTCATTAACATAATTTTGACTCTGTATTCATATTTTATTATATTACATATGCCTTTGGTTAAGAACTACCTTAAACATTTTAAGGAAAGAAATTGGAAATATAAGTTAATGAATACATATGTACACTCCACAAATAGTGATGAGCGTCTAGTTTTGACCTTTTTAGTGCTACAATTGGAAAAATCGCAGGTAGCAGTTGGAAACTTACTGAAGGATTTGTAAGTTCACTAAAGATTATCTGTATCCCAGTTCAGTTGCTATTAGAAGTAGAAACCCAAGCAGAATTAGATATGAAACAATTTATAAGATCAACACCCATGATGGTAAAGGAGAAAAGAAGTAGGTGTTGATAGAAGAACCTGTAAGAGGAGTCTCAGGTGGGGAGAGTAATAATTATTTTATGTGAGAGAAGTTTTCTGTCAGGAAGCAAGGGCCCTACTAGTGCCCTGCCCCACTCAATGCATCTTAGCATTGTTGACTTCATGAAGTCCCAAACTAGTGAAATACAAGTCTATAGTGTCCTGGCCATCTAGTGTTAGCTGAGGAGAGAGCTTAGCATTACAGAAGGAGAGGATATGTTATATGGTCCTATCTCTTAAAAAATGTGGTACTCAGAGATGAAGAAAATGGCTCAAAATTTGCTCCTATAAAAATACTGTATTCGCTAACAAACCTGCAATTAATTATATATGATAAATTGCATAGCAGAATGCTGTACGCATGCAAATAAGGAGTAGGTAGGCTTTTTAAGAAAAATCAATGCATACATTTTTCCTTACTTTGCTGTCTTGTTATCCAACATTTTACATTTATGACAATAGGGAAAACTCGATCCCACCCTTTTGAGTGTTAACAATATATGCTTGGTAGTAACAAACACTGGAGTAAGAGATGGCTGTGATGATTCAGGTTGTGTGCTTGAACTGTTTTACACAATGACTTGATCTTTAGACTCTATGTTGATAAGGGAAGAGTGGATATATATACATATATATATATATGCATATGTGTATATATATGAATGTATCTGTTAATGTATGTTTTTCATGAACTTTTCAAAGCCCCTTTCTGTGAGTGAGAGTTTGTGTATGTGTGTGTATTAGTCTGGGTATATTAGAGAAACAAATTCACAGAAACTCTTATGTATAAGAGAGAGGTTTTTTTTTTTTTTTAATAAAAGGTAAGTACACATCAAGAAAACTTCCCAACACAATGTTGCCCAAGCCCAAAAGTCCAACATTAGCCCATATGTCTGATACCAATCCACAAAGTCCTCCTAGTATCTGACAAAACACACGCAATGATGCCAACTGCTGGTGGAAAGCTGAATCAGTGAACATGTAAGCATCTCAGCTTTGGCAGGGGTCTCCACACGGCTACTACAGCATCCAGGGCTGCATTGGAGTAGGTCCATGTGGCTTCTCCTTGGGGATGTCTTGCAGGAAGTGAGCCTTGCTCCTTGGGGATGTCTTGTAGGAAGTGAGCCTTGCTAGCTGAATCAGGGGACTAACTAAGGCGGCTGCATCATGGTCCCACCATCAGAAAGCAAGAGACCCCAGAACTCAAAAGGTGAGGCTCAGTGAACCATTTATCACTTTGCCCTTCAATTAACCCCACATGTGTTTATTGGCCAGGTTGGCGAACTTTAACTATCTCAGTGTGTATAAAAATATTTTCAGATAAGCAAAAGCTGAAGAAATTCATTGTCAACAGATTATCAATATAAGAAACTTTAAATTAATTTCATGAAACAGAAATTTGGATATACATAGAGGTAAAATGCTATTCACTAAAGGGAGATTGTCATAAGTTCATTTTGCAGCAACCTTATAGACTGTAACTTGCGACTGCAATGCATTAGTTGTGCACCAAGCCTGAAATCCTTGGTGTAATCTTCTGTATAGCTTGTAATGTTCCACACTATATCAGACTGAACAGTTACAGATCAACCCATGCCATTGCCGCTCGCAGACCCTCCACAGGCTTTTGCACATGAAGAGAAAACATTATTTACAAATTCTTAAAGTCACAAAAGGCCTCAAAATACCCTGCCCTCCTTATTATCTGTTTTTATCACCTCCTCTTCCTTAACTATTCTGCTTCAACCATCTGGCTCCTTGGTGTTCCCCTCAAAAGGCAGCCATGGTCCTTTTTCTGAGTCAGCTGTGCCCTTCAAATGGAATGCCTGGTGTCCCTGGACTCACTCTTACTTCCTGCAGGGCCTAAAACAAACACTATCGTCTCAATGAGGGCCATCGGCTATCTTGCCTCTAATTTTAACTCGTCCCTTTCTCCACATACTCTTCCTTTCTGTCCCGTTTATTAATTTCCTAGGCATTTTACTAACATACTGTTTTGTCTATCCTGTTTATTGTCTAGACCAGTGGTTCTCAACCTGTGCGTCGCGACCCTTTTAGGGGTCAAATGACCCTTGCACAGGGGTCACCTGATTCATAACAGTAGCAAAATTACAGTTATGAATTAGTAATGAAAATACATTTCTGGTTAGGGCTCACCATAAACTAGGGAACTATATTAAAGGGTCACGGCTTGAGGAAGGTTGGGAACCACTGGTCTAGACACTTGTCACTCTAGCACCAGGATTTTTTAAAATGGTTTTGTTCTTTGCTGTACCCCGGTACCTATTCCTGGCATAACATACTCTGTTGACAGAAAACACGGACTAGATCACTGAAGCTGGATTGAAAATGTGAATTTTGGGGGAAGCTATAGATAGGGCATCTACAGTGTATCTACTGTATTTAACATGAGTAGAATGAGGGAGCACATCTAAGGAGAGAGGAGAAGAGGTGTGAAAAGGACTATGTCTTACAGATGAGGAGGATCCAGCCAACTATTGAGAAGAGTGGCCTGTGAGTTAGGGGAAAATGTAAATGACAGAGCTTAGTGATGAAAATGGTTCAGCATTGAGAATGATTGATGGCACCACGGTTCAGGTTGTTTCTTAATTTCTTGACATGTAATAGCCTACTTAATCCTGATAATAGCTGCTTTGAAGTAGATACTATTATTATCACCTGCACTTCACAGATATGGAAACTGAGGCACATATATATTAAATGAGTTACTTAGGATTTGAGCTTAAGGAAGCCTGGATACATATATTATGTTCCTAAATATAAAACTAGGTCACATATGCTAATCTCAAGTGTGGTGGTAATTGAGGACAAAATTCATTGCTGACCTTGGAATGAAGTAATAGAGATGAACTTCTGCTTGTAGTGCTTCATGAGCAAATAGAAGATTACCGTATATGCTCGAATATAAGCCACCCTGAGTATAAGGCGAGGTACCTAATTATTACCTGGGAAACCAGAAAAACTGATTGATTCGAGTATAAGCCTAGGGTGGAAAATGCAGAAGCTATGGGTGAGTTTCAATAATCAAAACAAATGAAAATAAAATTACTAAAATTTGAGACATCAGTGGGGTAATGTATTTAAATATTTATTTTAAATAAAAAACATCAATAAAGGGACAAGTTATTTAACATTAGTAAACTAGCACAGTAAGGTATCAACAATGATACCTTAAGAGTACGATTCCCTGAGCTCAATCAGCAACCAAGCTAAAATGTATAGAGCTAAAATCCTTCAAAACTGGATTCCTCATCATCATCCGTATCGCAATGCAGAGCTTCAGCTGGTGTGAGGTCATCGTAGAAGCTGTCTTCACTGAGATCGCCGTCATCACCATCACTGCTGTCATTTTCATACAAAGTGTAGTCTTCACTGCCATCCATAGCATTACTAATACTACATTTCTGGAAGGCACATCACACCATGTCTTCTGGAATGTCTTCCCATGCATCTCGAACCCACTTTGCTATTAACTCTATGTCAGACTTCACGAGATTTCCTCATTTTGTTAGTCAGGCTTGACCAGATGACACATCCATTCCTGCCACATCCTTCGCACACGGTCTTTAAATGGCTATTCAAAGATACATCCAGAGGCTGCAGTGCAGATGTAATCCCACCTGGAATAATGGCTAAAGTAACTTTACTAGATTTTGCCAATTGTTTTATGGCATTGATTGGTGGGCTCTGAACATATCCCAAACAAGTAACAATGGCTTTTTCTTTAAGGCTGCTCCTGGTCCTCGGTTCCAAATTTCTTCCAGTCATTTTCTTGTTCCGTCTTCATCCATCCAGCTTTTAACATGTGCACGCACAGTAATTCTTGGTGGGAAATTGATCTTTTTAGGCAAGGTCTTTCTTTTAAAATTAATGACAGGACGCAGCTTAGTTCCATTAGCCAAACATGATAGAACAACTGGAAAGTGGTTTTTTTTTTTTTTTCATTTCCTCTGGTTTTGAGAAAAAAATTTTTTTTCTCCTAAACTTGCCATAGCTCTGTTGCTTGGAAGATCAAAAGTCATGGCAGTTTCATCCATATTCTCAATATCTGCCAGGCCATAATTATAAATCCTTTGTTTTATAATAAATGACTGGAATGACATAATTTTTCTTCAAGGTCTTATGGCAATTTCTGGGAAATCTTTGTTCTTTGTCTCAACCATAGTAGGCCAAACCTATTCATGAAGCGGGTACACCATCCTGCTGATTCAGCAAAATTTTCACTGCCTGGTGCTTTATATTTGTCATCCTTAGCCATTTTTAGAGCACGTATGCGGATTCCCATGCATGTTACACAGTAACCATTTTGACGACACTCCATAACCCATTTATGCAATTCAATCTCTAGAGCCCCATAAAAAGACGTTAAACTATGACGAGCTTTTTTAGCTTTTGGAATCTGTTCCAAGTCAGCCTTCATTTTCCGCCACTCCCTCACATGCTTTTTGTCAACACAGAATTCCCTACTTGCAATACTGTTATTGCTCTCTTCTGCTCTTGACACAACCTTCATTTTGAAACCAGCCTCATATGACCGGCATTTTTGTTTTGGTTCAAGAGTATCCATTTCTAATAGGATAAAAATCAAGACTTTGAAAAAGAACCTCCATGGTGATCACTCCCCCCTTCACCCTCCATTCCCCCCCACCCCCCCACCCCCGCCGTGACATGTTAGCCGGGAGGAGGTGGGGGAGTCCATGCGGGCGGGGGAATGCAGGATGTGAATTAACACAGAGACCAGAGGGGAGAGACGGAGCGCAGCCGCAGACACATCCTTACCAGTTCAGCTGCCGGGGTAAGTGAATCACTACGGGTGCTTCTGCGCATTGGAGCCGTCCTCATCATAGGACAGCTCCGATTGGTTAGATGTGAGTAAACAAACATTCAGAGCCCTGCAGTGTCAGTGGGGCTTTGAATGAACAGCGGAGAAACTGCACGCAATCACCCGTGAGATAACGGGTTCTCGTCCATTACCTGGGGGGGGGGGGGTGTCGCCAGCAAGATGTTATACCTCACTGGGGTACCACTGACCCGTGTATAAGCCAAACCCCAGTTTTTCAGCACATTTTTTTTGTGCTGAAAAACTCGGCTTATACATGAGTATATACGGTAATTAGATTCATTGAGAATGAGTGTGACAGTTGTGTTTTATGTCACTGTGTCACTTGCACCTGCGTGAAAGTGTAGGGGTGCAGTTCAACTTATCAACCAGGTCACATCCTGATGATACCTCCTTGGGGGTGCGGCCCTTTTATAATTGACACACTGGAACTTCTCCCTGTCTGGTCCTTCACTTTTCTGCTCATTGGGATTTTGTGTCTCCCTCCAGGGACAGAGCCTGTGGCCCCTGACCCTGGGAACCAACCTCTGAGCATATAGGGCCCTGCTATATTCTCATTGATGTTGAATTTGTGTAACTCTGCACCTATGATATTCCTGCATCCTGCTTCCCCGTTTTGAATGATCAGCCTTTGGCTAAGTGAGTCTGAAGGAAGGCTCCAACTAACAAAGGGCCCGTGGACCCATTGACTTGGTTGACACTTATTGATATAGGCTTACTTCTTGATAAAAATTATTTCTTATACATATAAGAATATTACTGGTTTAATTTCTTTAGACAACTCAACTTAATACAATAAACAGCTCATTTAAACCATTTGACTTGGAGAGACGGAGAGAAGAGGGGTGATAGCTGGATTGGGATGCAGAGCTAAAATATTTTTGTGACACAGAAATCAAAGCATATCCATTTGCTGAAGTGAAGGGTCCAGTTAAGAAGGGGACATCTTGTTGCTTCAGCAGAGAGGTGAGTGATGCTCTTAAGAAGAGAAAGGAGGCAATGAGGCAGAACTTTTGTTTTATGTAGGAGCGAAGAATTAACATGAATGAAGGCAGAGGATATGGACACAGATGCAATTAATACAGAAATTATAAAGATTTTTTTATTATTTTAATTTTTCCGTGAAATATGGGGCCAGTTCTTTCACTGAGAGTAAGGTTTAAAAAGGAGATGCTGGAATGTTAAGGAGAGAAGAAATGAAATAATCTCGGGTGGGGTGAGTGTGAGCTTATCAAAAGAAAGACCAAACAATTTACTGTGGACCCACTTGGGTTTAGTGTTTAGATATTTGTAGTTAGCTGCTATCCAATTAGTTACTGACTCATGGTGACCCCAGGCACAATAGAATTGATGCTGCCCTGTCTCATACTGTCCCCATGCAGACTGGACTGTTTTGATCCATAGAGTTTTCATCAGCTGATTTTAAAATAAGTCTCCAGTGATTTCCCTCTAACCATAATTGAAGGATGGGAATACTGGTTACTTGACAGAGCGTATTAGAGAGATGACTAAAGTAGATAAAATGATAAATCTAACTTGAACAGTGAAAACCTCATTTGATTCCCCTGTTGATACACATTGGACTTGATCTGGCTTTTAATATTTTCTCTGTTCATTTTCTTACATGTTGGGGTTTATCTTATATTTTGTCATGGTGGGTACCCTTCTTGAATATGTGTTATTTTTTTGGTATGCTTTTCAGATATGAAATGCAGGATAAATGAACCTACAGAAACAACAACTAGAATAAGAGTATAGTGGGTGACGTGGGTACGTAATGGGGAGCTGATATACAAGAGTTCATAAATGAATAAAATTCTTTGAAACTGATTGAGGTAGCAATTGTGCAATACTGCTTGATGTGATTGAACTATGGAATGACCTGATGTCTAGATTAGCTCCTAATAAAATGGTTTAGCAAAAAAAAAAGTGAGGACTGCAAGATTCCATCTCAAGTACTTTGGACAAAAGAGACTAAGCTTAGTAACATAGAAGTTCAGTGATAGAGGAACATTGTCAACTACATGGATTGACAAGGTTCCTGCAACAATGTGGTCAAACATAACAACAATTGTGAGGATGATGCAAGACGGGGCTGCATTTTATTTTATTGTACATATGGTTGCTATAAATTGAAACTGACTAGACAACAACATAGTGTTACTCTGAGTCAGAATCAATTTCATGGCAGTGAGTTTTTTTATGGCACTCTTCCTGATTCAAGGCCTGATTATACCCTTAGGGTTTTCATTAACTGGTTGGAGAAGTGGTAGACCTCTCTTCCTATTCCATCTTACCTTAGAATCTCTGCTTAATGCTGTATTACATCATGAATGCAAGCCTACACTGACAGATGGTAGTGGCTTCTCTTGAGGTTCATTGGCTGAGAATCAAATCCCTGTCTTCTAGCTACAAGGTGAAAAATGCTACCATTGAACACCAATGCCTCTTCCACATGTAGTTTAAAGGTTAAAATGAAAGTTGTAAAAATTACGTATTTATAAGAATTATAGATTCTCAATCAGGTATATATCAATCTTTGCCTAATAAAATATGAGCAGTAAAAGCAAATCTCAATCCAACAAACATATTTTGGGCTTTCACAGACTTCTGAAATTTCACATTTTAAACTCAGATACTTTCCCTTATCCCAATGGATTTGGATTATATCATTTACAATCCTTGGATCACGGATGTTGGTGTGATTCTTCTATGTGAATTTAGATGATGTCTCACTTAGATGGTTGTTTGTTTGCAAACATGCCTTTAAGACTCCAGGTATTATTTTATCTGAGAGCCAGGTACCATCTAATTTCTTCACCATACTTTGTTACAGCTCCCATATCTTCTGTGTTACCTTCATGAGGGCAGGTATGGAGCAGGATCATATTGTAAGAGCTATTTCTTTTTAGATTGGAGCTTGGATTGAGTGTGAGCCCAAAATCCATTCCTGAATCTATGTGTTTTTTTAAATTACATTTTTATTGGTACCTAATTTACATATCATACAATTCCATAGTTCAGTTGTTCAGCCATATCAAGAAGAGTTGTACAATTCTTACCTCAATCAATATTAGAGCACCCCTTCCTCCCATTGTTAAATCGCCTTTGAAATGGGTTGTGTAAATCACAATCAGTTCTAGTACTCCCTCCCTCCTCCCATCTTCATTGTTTACTCCCTAAATCACCTCACCCTCCCTATCTCCCAGCTTTCACCTCTATATCCTCTATAAACTCTTACATCAGTTATTATTTCTATGCATCCACTCCTTTTGTGCTTCACAAACTGGGAAACCCAATAGAAACTCTGAAAAGCAAAATAGAAATAAAGTGGTAAGGATATAATAATAATAATATAAAGCTAACAGTACAAATGAATAAGAAAGAAAAGACTATCCTCAGTATTTAAAATTGGGAAGAAATTTTGTCATGTAACACAAAAGAGAGATTGAACAATTCAGGTTGGATCAATTGGGAGGTCAGCTGACCAAGTATCAAGTTAGATCCAGCATAATAAAGATTACAATGATCTCTGTCTGATAGTTCAGCTGTTTAAGACCTTTGCCTGTGGCTAGTGGAGGTTCTGCCAGTGGCTTAATCTAACTAGCTACTCTGCAGATGGGTTTTAGACTCTCACTGTCCTCCATAGCCTTATACCTTCATAGCTTTCTGATACTTTGCCCTTCGTCATATTTGAATTTTGTTTTTGTCGTTGTTGGATCACACAAGCTGCTCTGTTTTGTTGATTTTTTTTTTCTAAGTGGGCTGAGTTATCACCTCATTTAGATGGTTGCTTGTTTGAATACAAGTTTTTAAGACCCCAGACATGACTGACTGCCAGGCACCATCTGCTCTCTTCATCACACTTCGCTGCAGCACCGTTATCTTCAGTGAGCACTTGATGAAAGTGAGTATCAAGTTGGGCCATGGTATCTTCTTACATTGGGGCTAGAGTTAACTAGGAGCTTAGAATCCATCTACATGTCCATGGGAAATGCATGCCTCAGGTTTACTTTGTGACCAACATATGACAAAATAAAAACCCCATAAGATCAACTATAACAGGGATGTCAAACTCAATTAAAATGCTGGCTGTTTGGTGTAACAGGCAAGATTCACATGGGCCACATTACATATACAAATTTTGTTAAATTATATTTTGAAGTGAGGATTCAGAGATATTGATAGGATCATTAAAATACTATATAATTGCTTTTATTTAAACATTTATTTAATGTATTTATAAAACTAAAATTGTTCTATTTTACCTGAAACTTGCCAGCGCTTTCCTCCTACTATCCGTCACTTACCTCTTATGCTGTGATTGGAAAATATAACAAAGTAACTAAAAAAAAACATAAAATGTTGGGGAGCTGACAAACGTGATGCACAATCATAATGGCTTCCCTCTAAAAATGTTAACTAGCGCTGCCGCTACATCTGATTCATAACAGCACAACCCAGAGGTCTCTTTTTATTGGGATCTATTTACATTATGTGACACCGAGAGTGGCAGACATATGGCTTCCAAATGCCCCCAGAACGGAGTCAGCGCATTTATTAGACATGTCCACAGGCCCCTAGGAAAGGCACTGGGCCACGTGTATACTCATCTTCAGTAGTCAAAGGGTTAATGAGGGAATTGTGTGAACGGCATTGCCTCAATCTCCCCTTAGTGCTATTTTCTTCATAACAATTTAAAAATTTTATTTCAGAGCATTGTGGGCCACAAAAATTACCTTGGGGGTACATGCGACCCGCAGGTCACCAGATTGACACTCCTGAACTACACCAATTATAGCAACAAACCAACTAGCAAACAGATAAAAAAGAAGTGGGAAACAAACGCAAGCAAAACAAAAACAAGCTAAAAGTAGGGGGAAATCCATAGAAACAAAAAAGTACAGCATTGTCAATCATCCCCCTGGGGTGTAAGGAGATTGCACTGATAACATTGTCAACTTTCCAAATGCCACATAACTTCGGACACTGTCAGTATGGGAAGTCTATGTGAGTACATTTCTACCTTGAGCTGCATTGCCCTACACAGTTCGATCTCCCATTCTATTGTGCTCTGCTTATGGGAATTGGTGCTAAGGGGGTCTTTCTTGGATCAATTCTTTCAAGTGCGGATCCCTGCTCAGTAGATTTAAGCCTGTCATGTCACTGAGATGGCATGTCACCTGTCATGCCAAATGTATGGTGATTCAGGGACCCTTTCCATTGGACACCAAGGCAAGGGTTCCCTCCAAGGTCCAATTTCCTCCACTTCCACAGTCCTGTGTTGGTCCCTCTCTGCTTCCTCTCCCATCTAAATATCCCACTTTTCAGTACAACGGTGCAGCAAACATCCAGGCAGGGCTCTGTTCATTCAGCTTGGCCTCTATGTTAAGTCCTTCTGGTGTAGCCATTGCGTTATGCAATGCTGCCAGCAAAGTCAACTTCCATGGTCATCATGGTGCTTAGTCCATGGCGTGATTTATCAAAGATTGGGTAGAAACATATTCATAGTGTCTACCTAGGAATGTAAAATGTGGCCTATTTCCCCCCTAGGTTTCCTACCATCTTTGTTTAGCATCCCTTGTGATGTTACTTGTTTAGCATCCCTGATGTGAGTTTACTTCTCCCCAATCATCCACTATACTTACCAACAGAACTCTCAGAACCTCCTCCACAATGCATATGGTCCCCATCCCCAGGTCTTAGCTTGGTTTTCCAGCAAGATGCTCCTTCCATTCCTGTGTGTGTGTGGTGGCGGGGAAGGGAGATTGATTTGTTCCAGCCTTGTTTCCATGCTGTACAGCCTCAAGTGGTTGGTCATCTCCAATTTCCCCCGTCTTAGAGGAGTGACTCCAGGCATTGTGAGATCTTCTCCTTCAAGTTGGCTCTTGTGAAGTGTGCCAAAGAGAAGTGATGGCGGTAGGTTCATGGCGGTAGGTAGCCTTCTCAGTTTTGTTTATGACTTGGTCTTATGTTTTTTATTCTGCTTTTGGCTCACTTTATAATCATCCTTGTTAATTTATGGTAGAAAACTTATCTATCATCTCCCTGGAGCCTAAGGACCTTCTGTTTATAGTGTCACTGATTAGCCCATAATAGTAACTTTAAAATAATCTTAAGAGAGGCAGACTGAACAAGTGTAGGCTAACTATATATCTCAGTACTTGGATTATTCACTTGTACAGAATAAATTCTTATGTGACTGGATGCAATTTACACAATGTGAATTGTTGGTCGGATAGAACTTAATATTCACTGACAATGTCAGACAATGTCAGACACAATATTGACACAGGTCAATAGATCATGCATAGAATAAGTAGAGCATTGAAATAATAAATCAATGTTGGTCTGCCTAGCGACAATTCAATACTTTTCATTTAGCTGCCTTCTGTGTCTTCACACACCATGTAATTTCAGTCTGAAGTCCTTAGGTTACAGCTGGGTTTGAGGTAGAGTCTGGGGTTTCCTCATCGGATCTCTCTGGTATGGTCTTTAGAGTGTGTTGTGTGCCCTGAAGATTCAGGATTCAATATCTCAGTGTATTATGGCATATGGTTCGGGTCCCCAAGGGGTGTACATAAACTTGGGCCATATGAGGTGCATATTATCAGGTATACTCCCCCATTAGGGTTCTTAAAAGTATTGTTAATCAATTTTCTTTCTAGAACAATTTACTTGTTCTTTTGGCATGCATGGTACTTTCAATATTTTTTGCCAGTACCATAATTCAAAGGCATCAATTTTTCTCTTGACTTTCTAATTCAATGTCCAACTTTGACATGCATATGAAGCAGTTGAAAATACCATGCTGTGGGTCAAGCCGACCTTATTCCTCAAAACAACATCCTGTGTTGTCAACATTTTAAAGAGGTCTTGTGAAGCAGATACCCAAGGCAATGTGTCATCTGATTTCTTGACTGCTGCTTCCATAAGGATTGAGTGTGGATTGAAGTAGGTTTTAATGCTTGACAACTTCAATTCTTTCTCAGTTTATTAAGATGTTATCTACTGGCCCTGTTTTGAGGATTTTGGTTTTCTTAATACTGAATGTAATCTACATAGAAGGTTGCAGTACTTGATCTTCATAAGAAAGTGCTTTAAAACCATCTCATCTTTCAGCAAACAAGGTTGTGTCATCTGCATACTGAAGGCTGTTCATGGTTATTATTCTAATATCAATGCATGGCCAATAAAATTCAGTATTTATTAAAGTGTATTTTATTTAAAAGATGAATATAGAAAAGTTGATGAATCCCTGAATGTAATACATTCATATGTTTGTGTTTTTTGACAAGCATTTTGGGAAGTTTGCAATCTTTTAGGAAAAGCAATCAAAACCAAATATTCATCAGGTAACATTGCAGAAGTTAGCATGTAAACCAATAATTTCCAACACCTTTTTTAGCTTTCCTGTTTTATATAGTTAAGGCCCATTAGAATATTTATTTATCTCCATATAAAGTATCTGGATTTTTATGTGTCCATTTAGCATCTTGATCATTTTGAGGTGAAAATTAAAAATATATATCTTACTGGGGAAAATGAAGCTCAGAGACAAGATAGAAAGAAAGCTTTCCCAGGAGATAATGCTGTAAATTCAGACTTCTAGCCTCTGAATTTGTGGGAAAATAAACTTGGTCATTAAAACCACTCACTTGTGTGGCAATTTTAATGTCAGCCTTAGATAACTAAGACACTACTAACCTAAAAATGAGCGGTTCAAATTCACTTATAGGTGCCTGAATAGAAAGGCCTGGTGATCTACTTCGGAAACAGCTCATAATAACCTTACGGAACCTAGTTCTACCCTTCTAGAGCATAGTTCCACCCTTACGGAATATAGTTCCACTCTGGCAGGCAGTGAGGTCTCCAAGAGTGAAAGGTGACTCAGTGTAACTTTGTAAAGAAAGTATGCTATATTAATAGATTTGTACTATGTAAACTTGCAAATACCTCACTCATGAATGATCCACATAAATAGTAATCTGAGTAACTTTTTCCAAATCACTCTTCTCCAAAGCAAGGTACTTGCCAGTTTAAACACCAATTCAAATAGAGAAACCACTGACCTTTTATAATATAGACCATTAACAGAAGTCTGTGCAAAGTACTTCACTGCTGTCTTGGCATTGCCAGAGAGAACAGGAGAGGCAGTGATAACATGTAGCACTTGGTCCCTGCCCTTCTCCACCTACAGGACCCCAACTCATCTTTATGTCGGCAACGCAGAAAAATGGTGTCCGCAGTGATGGCAAAAGATTTGGCAGCGGGGCTTCCACTCCTCCCTCCGTGCAGATCTCGCCATCTGATCTTTGCGTTCTTATCTCCAGATCCTCCTCTGGAAGATTGCTCCGGGGGGTACGTATCAACGACTAGAGCTGGTATATGAGGTGGAGCCAGCGCCTAGAGCAGGCCAAGTTGACTGTGGCTTCCTGACAAAAGTTCCACCCAAACTCACAGCCACTCTGCTACTATCTGAGGCCATCAAGACTAATCTCAAAGAGCCTCTTGTTATTAAAAATTTCACACATGCTAAAGTTGATGTGTTAGTCTGGATACTTTAGAGAAACAAATCCATAGAAACTCATGTATAAGAGAGAGTTTTATATAAAGGTTAAGTGCACATCAAGAAAACATCCCAACCCAGTGCTGCCCAAGCCCCTAAGTCCAACATTAACCCATATGTCCGACACCAATCTACAAAGGCCTCCTCCATCTCACAAAACATCCACTATGATTCTAACTGTAGGAGGAAAGCCAAATCAGCGCTGGCAGGCGTCTAAACACGGCTGCTCCAGCACCCAGGGCTGCATCGGGGTAGGTTCATGTGTCTTCTCCTTGGGTTGTCTTGCAGCAAGTCAACCTTGCAAGCTGAAGCAAGGAATTGCTAAGGCAGCTGCACCCTGGTCCGACCATCAGAGAGCAAGAGACCCAAGAACTAGAAAGTTGAGGCTCACTGAGCCATTTATTGTTTCACCCTTCAATTACCCACATGTGTTTATTGGCCAGGTTGGCACAATAAACTACCTCAGTGGAGAATTGTACAGTGCAACACATTTACCCATCATCCAATTTTATTCATTAGCTTATGGCAAGTGTTCTTCCTTAGAAACTCACTATTTCCTTTTCCCCGATTATTTTAAAAACAACCCCCAGGCATATTTTTTAATCTCAGAATATATCTCTAAAATATACGGGATGTATCTCTAAAAGACAAGGATTCTTCTTTTTAAATATAACCATAATGCTATCACCATTTTCTCAGATTCAATAATTTCCTAAATGATTTATATCAGTCTCCATGACCAGAAAATCCAGTAGCCATCAAATTAATCCTGAGTCATGGCTAAGCCACTTGTGTCAAGGAAAGCTTCCAATTTAACACCTGACTTATGGATTGAACCACACTGGACTTAACTACGTCTTCAAATGTGTGAGCTAGCTTTTTTGATAAAAAGTTCTTTCTTTATATATCTAGATATCATTGGTTTTACTTCATCAGTGAAATCAACCAAGAATACCATTCTCAAGAGATAGGGAATAAAGCCCAAATCCATGCAGAACACTAGTGAATTCTTTGGGTTAACAGCTAAATTATTTTCCAAAAGCTATATAAACAGGTTAAGGAGTGTTTTATTGATCATTTGACTCCAAAAATAGCCCACAGCTTACTTTCTTTAGTCAACAGTTCTTCCAGCCTTGAGAGGGGAAATCTCATCATAGGAAATCAGTGCTGCTCTCAGGTGGCTTTAATCAGCTGTGTTTTTTCAGCATCTCTTAGGAAAAGCAATGAAGCACTGCCTTATCATTGCTTGAGGTCTCTTGTTTGTGTCAATATAAAGTAACAGTAAAAGAACAAAATAATAGTCTACCAGGAGCATTCAGAATTGTAAATCTAAATTGAGCAGAAATCCGGAATCTATTTGCATAGAAAACCATGCAGTTTGTAATCCAGCAGCTCCGTGACTCTTTTCCCTTCAGGGAAATTGGTTGAGGCTGGCAGTTGGCTAGTAATTATAGTGGAGCCCGGAGCCCCTCTGCCAGCCTGCAACTTTCCCTCCCACTCATTTTCCTCTGATAGTACATTAATCAATTAATGACAAAGCTGGCACTCCAAGGTTAAATACCCGTTAAGTGTTTAAATCTGTTCTTCTGAACAGCAATTTTAAAAAGTGCTAAGTACTGACTTAGAAAATTTTAAAAGCCATATTATTTTAATCTTTTTCTCAGACTCAAAATGCACTCTCAATGTCTAGTGTTGGAAAAGTATTTCCACTGTAGAAGACTCTGTTTCCAGTACAAACATTGGGGTGATTTAAGTGAAAATATGTAACAACTCAGAGAAGCATCATCTAAATTTGTTATGTTCATTTTCTAACATTGACCTTAAAAATGGGGTTTCAGGCACTCTATAGATTTTTTGGAAAAAAGATATTTGAGTTGTGATAAATCACCTTCAAGAACTTCTAAAAATAATAAATGAATTTCTCTCATACACATATCCTATCTGTATCTATTTATAACTGTTCCATGCATGCCAACTGACATATGTCCAAATTAACTGTTCCAAATGAACTGCGTCAGTGAATCAAATTCATTTCATAGAAATGTTATCACCTAATCTGAACAGAATAAATATTAATAGTAAAGTCCAATCATTATGACATCAATACAGAATAGTTTAAGTTTCAGTTAAAGTTTTTCTAGGGAACATGCAAGCCCTGGAGGTGTAATATTTATGTGTTGGTTTGTAACCCACATAGGCAGCAGCAGGTCTGAGGGAGAAAAGACCAGGCTTTCTACTCCTGTAACTGGCTGCAGTCTTGGAAACCCAGCACCGTTTTCATCACAGTGAGTTTGGTGTTTTTGGAGGGAGCATGCTCTCTCCTTTTTAAATCCCCACCAATTTTTTTTCCTTTTTTCATATACAAGGAGGGGTCTTCTCCATGGAAATAAGGAATTAAAAAAAAAACCACTGATCCCCCCCCCCACCCCCCCACCAACTTTTTGAAGCCCTCGTTTATATCCTGTTTCTATTAAGAACACCATTTACCAACTGCCAACACTGGAAACTTTAAAACCATTCTTAAACCATTCCTTTTAACCCTTCACCCTTTTCCCCACTGCCACTCTTCACCATTTTGCTTTCTGGCCTCGGTATCGTCTGCTGTTTAGTTGATTCTGACTCATACTGACTCCATAGGACAGAATAGAAAAACTCCATCAGATTTCTAAGGCTTTAACTAAAATCCAGTAGTATGTAGTTAATTACATTCCACCCCTGATGTTGTGACCTTCTTGCAGTAAACAGTCCAATACTTACCTGAAAGGTGTGTATCAGAATGGTATCCTTTCACCCTGATAGTTCAATGACTACATTGAGCAAATAACCTGAGGAATCTTCTCTATGAAGAAGAACACAGCATCAGGACTAATGGAAAGCTTCTTAAGATGACACCATCCTGTTTTCTGAAAGCGAGGACGTGCAGCACTTGCTGACGAAACTCAGCAATGGCAACTGTCAGTATGAATTACAACTCAATGTAAAGAAAACCAAAATTCTCACAATTGGACCAATATGCATCGTGCTGAACAGAGGGAAACAACTGAACCTGTCAAGGATTTTATTTTACTTGAATCCATAATGAAAGTTTATGGAAGCAGCAGTCAAGAACTAAAACAACATATTCCATCGTGCAACACTGTTGCACAGAACTTGTTGAAAGTGTTGAAGAACAAGGATGTCACTTTGTGGATTAAGGCTTTTCTGACCCACGTTATAGTACTTTCAATTATCGCACATGCATGTAAAAGTCGGATGATGAATAAGGAGGTTTCCGGAGGAATTGGTGAATTTGAATTACGGTGCTAGTAAAGAACATTACACATTCTACGGACTTCCAGAAGATCAAACAAATCTATACTGAAAGAAGTACGAAAAGGTTGCTCCTGAGAAGAGGAAAGGGTGAAACTTCCCCCCGCCCCCGCCCCCACCCCCACATATTTTGGGCAGGTTATCAGAAGGGGGCCAGTCCCTGGAGAAGGGTCTCATGCTCGGTAAAATAGAAGTTCCAAAAATAAATAAATAAACGGAGAAAGGTCTTCAATGAGATGGGCTGACACAATAGCTACAACAGTGGGCTCAGACAATAATGAATGTGGGAGTGCCATAGGACTGGCAGTGTTTTGTTTTGTTGCTGTGAGTTGAAACCCACTGAATGTCAACTAACAACATTTTTAAAATGTTTTATTAGGGACTCATACACCTCTTACCACAAGCCATACATACATCAATTGTGTAAAGAACATCTGTACATTCATTGCCTTCATCAGTCTCAAATGATTTGCTCTCCACTAAAGCCCCTGGCATCAGATCCTCATTTTTTCCCTCCCTCCACATTCCCCACTCCCTCATGAGCCCTTGATAATTTCTAAATTAGTATTTTGTCATATCTTGCCCTGTCCAACATGTCCTTACACCCACTTTTCTGTTGTCTGTCCCCCAGGGAGGAGGTCACATGTAGATCCTTGTAATCGGTTCCCTCTTTCCAATCCACTCTCCCTCTACTCTCCCAGTATCACCACTCACACCCCTGGTCCTGAAGGTATCATCCGCCCTGGAGTTCCTGTGCCTCCAGCTCCTATCTGCACCAGTGTACATATTTTGCTCTATCCAGACTTGCAAGTTACAATTGGGATCATGATAGTGGGGTGGGGGGGGGCTTTTAAGAACTGGAGGAAAGCTGTATTCTTCATTGGTGCTACATCGTACCCTGACTAAATCATCTCCCTGCACTTCCCCCTTCATTCACTGTGGCAAGATTTTTTTTGTTCTGATGATCCCTTTGACACCTCTTGATCTCACTGGCTGGTAGTGCTTCTTCCATGTGAGCTTTGTTGCTTCTGAGCTAGATGGCCACTTGTTTGCCTTCAAGTTTTTAAGGCCCCAGATGCTACATCTTTTGATAGCACCATCAGCTTTCTTCACCACATTTGCTTATTCACCTGCTTTGTCTTCAGCGGTTGTGTCGGGAGGGTGAGCATCAAAGAATGTCAATTTAATAGAAGAAAGTATTCTTGCATTGAGGGAGTACATGAGTTCTTCTGCCACCTTAATACTAAACCTATAAATATAGGCACATAGATCTATTTCCCCATGCTCATATATATATTTCCATATGTCTTTATGTAGACCTCTATAAATGCCCTTAGGCTCCCAGCTCTTTCCTCTATTTCCCTTGACTTTCCTCCTGTCCCACTATCATGCCCCGTCCCCACCTGGATTTCAGCAATACCTCTTGGTTACATTGCCCTTGATCATGCCCTACCAGGCCTGCCACACCCACCTCACTACCAATTTGGATCACTTGTTTTACCCTTGTCCCTGGGATTGTTAACACCACTTCCTTTACCACCACCCCTACCTCCCCCTATCCCATTTCCCCCCAGGAACTGTCCATCCCATTGTTTTTCCTCCAGCTTGCTCATCCAGCCTATCTTATTTAGACAGACCTGCGGAGAAAATAACATGCACATAAACAAGACAGAGCAAAATCAAGAAACAATATACAACAAAACAACAACAACAACAAACCACTGACAAAGAACAAAACAAAACACAAGAAAGAAAAGCTTGTAGTTAGTTCGAGGATCATTTGTTGGCCTTTAGGAGCGTTTTCCAGTCCAGTCTGTTGGGGCACCACGCCCTGGTCCCAAAGTTCACTTTCAGCATTCCCTGGGGACCTTGCTGCTCCATTCCCCTGCTGTTCCGCTGCACTCCCCCAGTGCTTTGCCTCGGTGTGGTGGGATCAGGTCGGCCACAGTTCCCACACTGTGTCTCTGGTGCTGTTCCCAGCAGGGTCATTTTTCAGTGAGGGACATCATGTCTCATAGTGGGGCTGGCCATGTGATCCTCTCTGAGGACTGGCTGTTCTACTTTGGGTCATCGCCCTCAGGGCCTGGTGGGCAGGATGTGTTCCACTCTCTCCTACTGCCCCTTCCCGTGTGCTCTGATCAGATATGTCCCTCTCTCAGAGCTGCAGATTCAATGGCATCCTTTGAAATAAATTCCTCTCGGGGTAGGGGTAGGCATCCACTTAGTATTTGGTACTGGGGCCAGCCTCCCAGACTTCTCTACTGGTTCCCTACTCCATGCCTTTATGTTGCATTCATACCTTGGGGCACTGGGTTGAAGTCTGGTCCCTCTTTCCCTGTGGAGATATGAACAATACCCTCCCCTGGGCGGGTTAGCGCCCCATTTTCCCAATACCCATTTCTTCCTTATTTTCATCCTTTTTTTTTCCTTTCCTCACCTCCTCCCCAGATGTCTACCATGTACATCCCTGGATTTGATCTGGTCCCTGCCATACTACACGGTCCTCAACCCAAGAATGTTTGTATAGAGTAGCTTTTCTCCTATGCCCCTTTTGCTTTTTAATTTTTTTTTAATGCTTACCTCAGTGGGCTCATGTTGTACTTCTTTTGTGCCTGACTTACTTCGTTTAGCATGATTTCCTCCAGTTCTTCCCATGTGCTTCATACGTTCATCACTGCTTTTTAGCGATGTGTAGTCCTCCATTGTATATATATACCACAGTTTTTTCTTTTGTTTTTTTTTTACATTTTATTAGTGGCTCATACAACTCTTATCACAATCCATGCATATACATACATCAATTGTATAAAGCACATCCATACATTCTTTTCCCTAATCATTTTCAAAGCATTTGCTCTCCACTTAAGCCCTTTGCATCAGGTCCTCTTTTTTTTTCCCTCCCTCCCCGCTCCCCACTCCCTCATGAGCCCTTGATAATCCACAGATTGTTATTTTGTCATATCTTGCCCTATCCGGCGTCTCCCTTCCCCCCCTTCTCTGCCATCTGTCTCCCAGGGAGGAGGTCACATGTGGATCCTTGTGATTGGTTCCCTATACCACAGTTTTTTAATCTAATCGTCAGTTGATGGAAATTTGGGTTGCTTCCAACTCCTTGCAATTGTGAACTGTGCCGCAATGAACATTGAAGCACAGATGTTTGGCTTTGGTTTGTTTCTTGCCTCTTCTGGGTATATGCCCAGTAGGGGAATTGCTGGGTCATATGGTAACTCGATTTCCATCTGTTTTAGATATCGCCAGATCGATTTCCATAGTGGTCTTACATACTTACAAGTCCACCAGCAGTGGATGAGAGTTCCTGTCTCCCCACAGCCCCTCCAACACTTGTTGCTTTCTGATTTTTTGAATTGGGCTACTTTTGAGGGTATTAGGTGGTACCTCATTGTTGTTTTAATTTGCATTTCTCTTATGGCTAAAGATTGGGAACATTTTCTCATATGTTTGTTGGCCATTCGGATTTCTGCCCCTGTGAAACTTCTGTTCAAGTCCTTTGCCCACCTCTCAAGTGGGCAATTAGTTTTTTGGTTTTTTTTTTCATTATGGAAGCTAGCAGAGTATTGTAGATTTTAGTAATCAGGCCTTTGTCTGATGTGTCATTACTAAAAATGTTTT